>NC_084735.1:24223590-24461090 GCF_033978785.1 Entelurus aequoreus | reverse complement strand
GCCGAACATGCTCCGCTGCTCTTAAAACCAGCAATGTCACGACGTGACGACGGCGCACATGCCTGTAAAAGTAAATAAATAAAAAGGGTAGCTGTATTTTTCAGAGGCAGTATAGTACCGTTTCGAATTCATTAGTACCGCTGTACTTTATTAGTACCAGTATACCGTACAACCCTAGTCTGCAAACTATAAAATGGCATGTACTATTAGTGGGCGTGTTTGCATGTGATCTACTAAGACTGTGTGTGCAATTGACAAGTGGTGCAGTCCGCCTTATTTAAATGCAGTTCTTGTATGTTTTGTCAGCATTACACTCATTTCCGTCCACATTCATGTAATCATGCTCTCCAACCTGTGTGTGACGTTGTTGAACTAACAGCACACATCGATAATCTGTAACACCTTTTCTTGGTTGATTGATTGAAACTTGTATTAGTAGATTGCATAGTACAGTACATATTCCGTACAATTGACCACTAAATGGTAACACCCGAATAAGTTTTTCAACTTGTTTAAGTCGGGGTCCACGTAAATCAATTCATGGTACAAATATGTACTATCAGCATAATACAGTCATCACACAAGTTAATCATCAGAGTATATACGTACATTGAATTATTTACATTATTTACAATCCGGGGTATGGAGGGGGTTGAGGCGGGGGGGTTAGGTTTGGTTGATATCAGCACTTCAGTCATCAACAATTGCATAATCAGAGAAATGGACATTGAAACAGTGTAGGTCTCACTTTGTGGGATATGTACAGCGAGCAGTGAACATAGTGAGCTCAGAAAGCATAAGAACAAGTATATACATTTGATTATTTACATTATTTACATTCTGCTATATAGAATCGCAATCTATGGACAAGAGAAATTGTTTTGGGAAATACCCAAATGCAAGAAAATGCATATTGAAAGATGTATTGTAGTAATACATTTCCAAAAGGAAAAAAATGAACGGCATTTTAAAAAAGACACCAGCAGACACCAAAACACATCAATTGAATTTGTTTAAATCGGCCATCAAGTCATCCAGCAGCTAAAAAAAAATTATTAAAGGATATTGCTTAATTTTTATTTGACAGTCCAAATATGTTGACACACACACGTAAAACAGAGGATTCTCTGTCCATCGTCTGTCTCTGCAGCACGACCACCTCCTTTCTCACAGTCGTGTTTGTAACTGTGTCAGTTTGTAATTACCATTCAGAAGTGCTCAAGTAAGACGCAAAATAGCGCTCTCACAACAGTAGGGCTGGGTATCGATGAAACATTTTTAGGGATGTCCGATAATATCGGACTGCCGATATTATCGGCCGATAAATGCTTTAAAATGTAATATCGGAAATTATCTGTATCGGTTTCAAAATTATCGGTATCTGTTTCAAAAAGTAAAATGTATGACTTTTTAAAACGCCGCTGTGTACACGGACGTAGGGGGAAGAACAGAGGGCCAATAAACCTTAAAGGCACTGCCTTTGCGTGCCGGCCCAGTCACATAATATCTACGGCTTTTGACACACACACAAGCGAATGCACGGCATACTTGGTCAACAGCCATACAGGTCACACTGAGGGTGCCCATATAAACAACTTTAACACTGTTACAAATATGCGCCACACTGTGAACCCACACCAGACAAGAATGACAAACACATTTCGGGAGAACATCCGCACCGTAACACAACATAAACACAACAGAACAAATACCCAGAACCCCTTGCAGCACTAACTCTTCCGGGACGCTACAATATTCACCCCCGCTTCCCCCTACCCCCCCACCTCAACCGTGCCCACCTCAACCTCCTCATGCTCTCTCAGGGAGAGCATGTTCCAAATTCCAAGCTGCTGTTTTGAGGCATGTTAAAAAAAAGAATGCACTTTGTGACTTCAATAATAAATAACTTGAGTTGATTTATTTTGGAAAACCTTGTTACATTGTTTAATGCATCCAGCGGGGCATCACAACAAAATTAGGCATAATAATGTGTTAATTCCACGACTGTATATATCGGTATTGGTTGATATCTGTATTGGTAATTAAGGGTTGGACAATATCGGAATATTGGATATCGGCAAAAAAGCCATTATCGGACATCTCTAAAAAATGTCGATACCAGTACCCTTAAAACGATACCGATACCAACCGAGTACTTCATTCCATATTAATCATGTGAAAAGAATGCAATGCGTTGAGTAATTTTCACCACTCCTCCCCATTCAAGATTTTTACACAAATACATTTTGGAAAGTGCTCAAATTTTTATTAAATAACTGTACAAACATGTACAACAAAGTATTATTTCGGCTGTGTAATTAGCGAGCAAGCTAAGCTAGCGTTAACTCACATGCCTATGACATGCCCAAAACGATTTACTTGACAATACATGTTTTAACACACAAATGATGAGTACTGTTAACATAGTAACCATTTATATATCACCTTAAGTTATCGACGGTTGAGCAGTGTCCTGCTGAGATGACGACGACGATGCTTTTTAAACAGTACAGTCCTCCACCCTTAAGTTTGCTCCGTGCCTGATGAGGTGTTTAATCATATTGCTAGTATTCCCCGTTTTCCCTTTAATAATCTTGCCGCATTGTATGCATTTATTTGTACCCGGCGCCAAAAGCGTGTAATACAACCATACCTTTGACCGTTTTGCTGCCGGCATCTCGGAATGATTGACCAGCCAATTCTGCACTGCTTCAACCCGCTTTACCGCCATCCAAACTATTGTTGTTGCAGTGGTGGACCAATCACATGGCACATTGGCCGGCTCGTGTCCTCCATCCACCAGCACCACCACCCAATGCAGGACAAGGTGCTGGACATGGAGCTCACTAGAGCTGCCTGTCTTTCACCATACAGGGATGATTTGTTTTAACCACGATTCGATTAACGTGGACCCCGACTTAAACAAGTTAAAAAACGTATTCGGGTGTTACCATTTAGTGGTCAATTGTACGGAATATGTACTGTACTGTGCAATCTACTAATAAAAGTCTCAATCAATCAATCAAAATTGAATCGAAGAACACTTGCAGTGATAGGCTGCGAGCAAAACCATAGAAACAGTAATTTTTTCTTGATCTGGATACAAAAAGAACCGATTGCGGGTATCGTTTGACAGACGCAGTTTCGATACTACTTGGTATCGGGTTGTTTCGATACCCAGCCCTACAGAACAGTGATCAGCCTTGATAGATCACACTGCACATGCGAAATTATATTATTTGTTCATCTTCTCCTCCCAGTATTGTAGGGGTTCTATTGATATTCTGCATATTCATGAAGACAGGCACGCTAAATTGATTGCGCTACTTACTCTGCGCACCTAAATATCCATATTGTAGTGCTAGTAAGACACAGTATCCAAACAATTTAGCATGAAATGATAAAGTTACAAAATTGTAAAATCCATTCAACTGATCTGATTGGATTGATTGATTGATTGATTGATTGATTGATTGAAACTTTTATTAGTAGATTGCACAGTACAGTACATATTCCGTACAATTGACCACTAAATGGTAACACCCGAATACGTTTTTCAACTTGTTTAAGTCGGGGTCCACGTTAATCAATTCATGGTACAAATATATACTATCAGCATAATACAGTCATCACACAAGTTAATCATCAGTGTATATACATTGAATTATTATTACATTATTTACAATCCGGGGGGTGGGATGTGGGGGGGGGTTGGTTGATATCAGCACTTTCTGATCTGATCTGTTTGTCTCAAAGTTTTATTGATTATATGGCAATGACTTGGAATGAAGTTTGTTCGTTAAAAACCTTTGGTGTATTTAAGCTACTTCTGTCATTTTATTGTAGCTTTGCTTAGCTACATTTCTCTGGTGGGTTGCTTCAATGAAGTGAAGCTACGTTTAATGTAGAATACCTTGTAGCGTAGCTTACTACATTGTCCGGGGCGCCTGCCCAACACTGAATGTAGGGTACCTACGCCAAGGCTCAGACTGACAGAAAAGCAAGTGACGAGATAGGGTGGCAGAGTATAGAATTAGTTAAAGATGTCCGATAATGGCTTTTTTGCCGATATTGTCCAACTCTTAATTACCGATTCCGATATCAACCGATACCGATATATACAGTCGTGGAATTAACACATTATTATGCCTAATTTTGTTGTGATGCCCCGCTGGATGCATTAAACAATGTAACTTTACCATGAATTGATTAACGTGGACCCCGACTTAAACAAGTTGAAAAACTTATTCGGGTGTTACCATTTAGTGGTCAATTGTACGGAATATGTACTGTACTGTGCAATCTACTAATACAAGTTTCAATCAATCAATCAAAAACAAGGTTTTCCAAAATAAGAGAACAACTTCAACTCTAGTTATGGAAAAAAGTGCCAACATGGCACTGCCGTATTTATTATTGAAGTCACAAAGTGCATTATTTTTTTTAACATGCCTCAAAACAGCTTGGAATTTGGGACATGCTCTCCCTGAGAAAATCCTGATACCCACTACTATGGGAACTATGGGAAATACTATACTTTGACTTTCACAAAGTGCATTATTATTATTTTTTTTTAAACATGCCTCAAAACAACAGCTACAAAAATAATGAAGACACACAGCTTCAGTCCAGAGTATACTAGACTAGAGCATACTTGCCAACCTTGAGACCTCCAAATTCGGGAGATTGGGGGGGCGGCGGGGTTGAGGTGGGGGTGGGCGGGGTTGGGGGGGTGGGGTTTGGTGGTAGCGGGGGGTGTATATTGTAGCGTCCCGGAAGAGTTAGTGCTGCAAGGGTTTCTGGGTATTTGTCCTGTTGTGTTTATGTTGTGTTACGGTGCGGATGTTCTCCCGAAATGTGTTTGTCATTCTTGTTTGGTGTGGGTTCACAGTGTGGCGCATATTTGTAACAGTGTTAAAGTTTTTTATACCTTCACCCTCAGTGTGACCTGTATGGCTGTTGACCAAGTATGATTGCATTCACTTGTGTGTGTGTGTGTAAAAGCCGCATATGTTATGTGACCGGGCCGGCACGCAAAGGCAGTGCCTTTAAGGTTTATTGCGCTCTGTACTTCTCCCTACGTCCGTGTACACAGCGGCGTTTTAAAAAGTCATAAATTTTACTTTTTGAAACCGATACCGATAACTTTGAAACAGATACCGATAATTTTATGTATTACATTTTAAAGCATTTATCGGCTTCTCTAGAATTAGTAGCAATAAGTGAGGAAAATGTTATTGAAAAAATTATATAATAAATAGGCAGTAAGCGGGGAAAATTTCATAAACATTCAATTTACAATAAAATAAAACAATAATAGGAAACATTTATAAATAATATCATACAGAATCAAATATAACATAATAAATAGGCAGTAAGTGGAGAAAACTACATACAAATATAATTTTAAATAAAATATAATATTTAAAATAAATATTTAAAGCGAGAAAGAGAGAGCACTAAAGGGCTGGATCAGACCTGCTGGTGGAAAATTAGATACCCGCTGACATGTTTAATTCATCATCATAATACCAGGAAGCGCAAAAAAACCTTGACGAGTCAAATTAATGTTCTAAAAATAACCTCTACGTAGCTTGTCGCACATCCGTCAGAGCTGTTGATCAACTTTGTGAACTTACTGGCTCTACCCTAACAAACAATGATGTCAAAATGCAACCTAAAAAATCCACTGCATTAATTACCTGGGCCAGGATGTTTTTTTTCTTTTTTTTTTCTTTTTTTATTAAATCAACATAGAAAAAACACAATATACACTTTCAACTAGTGCGTCAACCCAAAAAACCTCCCTCCCCCATTCACACTCATCCACACCCACTCACACAAAAAGGGGTTGTTTCTTTCTGCTACCAATATTCTGGTTCCCACAACATGGACAACACGTCTGCAAGGGACACAGTCCCTGAAGCACACATGATTGTATGTGCTGCTGCTCCACTAACAATTTCATTAATTACTATTTTCTATGTAATTATTTTTATATTTTTTTACTTTCTTTTTTATCCAAGATAATGTTTATTTATTTATCTTTTTTTTTTTTTTTTAAAAAGGACCTTATCTTCACCAGACCAGGTTGTCAATGAAATTAGATTTGTTTAAAGGGTTTTTAAAACCAGGTCCAGTCCAGATAATGTCCAAGTCGGGCTCAGCAACACACACCTTCATTCATGTACACTGAAAAAAAAAATTAGGGAACACAACAGATTGCATATAATTTATAAACAAAATTACATTTTCACAATAAGTATTTATGTACAGTCCAGATTATGTCCAGGTCACTCAAATTTGGGAACACAACAGATAGCATATAATCTATGAACATAATTAGACTTTCAAAATAAGCATTTGAGGACTTCCCATCTTTTTTTATGTTTTTTGGCATCAATATCAACCATGTAACTTTCTAAAGTTAAAAAATACTGAATAAATGTTTTAAAGAAAATAATACTATGTGAATATCTGTTTTTGGCCTTAAAAATAAACCTTTTACCGAGTACTATAATTAAATTGATTAAATCATGATTGTCAATGAACTCTCCTAACATAACAGAAACCACATCAAGCTTCATAAACAAACCAATCCTTAAACACATTTTTTCAGGCCAGGATGTTTGTTTGTCGGTTAACTAGTTGGCTAGTTAGTCAGCAATAGGGTTGTACGGTATACCGGTACTAGTACAGTACCGCAATACTAATTATTCATATTCGGTACTATACCGCCTCTGAAAAGTACCCGTCCCTCCCCCCCTCCCTTTTTTTTAACGGGCATGACGGCGCGTCGTCGTCACGTAATGTCATTGCTAGTTTTACGAGCAGAGGAGCATGTTCGGCAGCGCACAATCACAGAGTACTTACAAGCAGACACAGTGTGTAGACAGAAAAGGGAGAACGGACGAATTTTGGCTTAAAAACTAACGATAAAGGTGAAGTTATAACACTGAAATGCCCTCAGGAAGAGGTGCTTTAAGACATGGCTAGCTAGCTAGCGGCTAAAGTCCCTCCGCAGTCGGTACGGTTTTAGCCACTTCTATATCACTAATCCTCGCCTCCGTGGCGACAAATAAAGTAAGTTTCTTACAAGTATCATCCCTGCAGGACGAGGAGTAGCTAAACATGCTTCACTACACAGCGTAGCTCACCGGCGTCACAATGTAAACAAACGCCATGGGTGGATCTACACCCGACATCCACTTGATGATACCAAGTACAGGAGTGTATCTAGTTGATACTACTATGATTATATCAATATTTTTTAGGATCACAAAATATTTTTTCGTATTTTTAAAATGTATATTATGTTGATAAAGGAAATACGTCACTGGACACACAAGGACTTTAATTATGACCATTGTATGATCTTGTAACTACTTGGTATCGGATTGATACCCAAATTTGTGGTATCATCCAAAACTAATGTAAAGCATCCAAGCAACAGAAGAATAAGTGATTATTACATTTTAACAGAAGTGTAGATAGAACATGTTAAAGAAAGTAAGCAGATATTAACAGTAAATGAACAGGTAGATTACTCCCACTTGTCCTTAATAATGTTGATAAAATAATAGAATGATAAATGACACAATATGTTACTGCATATGTCAGCAGACTAATTAGGAGCTTTTGTTTGTTTAATTACTACTAAAAGACAAGTTGTCTTGTATGTTCACTATTTTATTTAAGGAGAAACTTGCAATAGAAACTTATGTTTAATGTACCGTAAGATTTTTTTTGTTAAAATAAAGCCAATAATGCAATTTTTTGTGGTCCCCTTTATTTAGAAAAGTATCAAAGTATAGAAAAGTATCAAAATACATTTTGGTACCGGGACAACCCTAGTCAGCAACATAGCTCAAAAAGTTGTGGGCGGATTTTGGTTAAACTTTCAGGAAATTTCAGAAATGGGATAAGAAACAAGTCATTAGATTTGGGGGTGATCCGGATGTCCGTCTGGATTTAGGATTGTCTTAAAAGATGCTTTACTATTGGTAAATGTGGCCTTGTGGAGGTCTATGCCCTCCGAGTGCTTTTCTAGTTGTCTGTTTCTTACATTGAAATTGTGTCTGCCACACCCTGTTTGAAAGAATATAGTCTGGTGTCTGTTTTTACCCATGTTGAGGGTCAGTTCCTGTCAAGCGCTCTTATTTGCTAGGTTCCACTTCCTGTTACCTTTGTTATGCGGCACCTTTACTTTGCTTGCCAGTGCAACTGTTCTCATTTTGCGATCATGTCCATTTGGATTCAACAGTTGCTGCTGGCTGGTGGTGGAACATTACTTTTGAATGCGTGCTCTGCTTCACATTTGTAAACTGTTGCTGCCTTCCAGTATTCCGTTACGTTTACTTTCAAGCCGGTTTAGTTTTGTTTTGTATTGCATTGCTTTTCCTATGCTTCAAGTGCACTCACAGCTGCCCTCGTCTTTTGTTTTGTCATTGATTAAACTTAATCGCCTGCCGTCCTCCACTAGATAGTCGCATTGAGTTTGAGTTTATTTCGAATATGCGTGCATACAACATGATGCATCACAATTTCCAGTTTCTCTTTTCAACATGTTCGAAAAGGAGTAGGAAGAAGCAGAGCTTATTTAATCCTACCCCTTTTCTTTTACATAACAGTTGCTAAAACTTTTGTTCACTTCCTGTTCACAAAATACTCCATAAATCAGGGGTGTCCAAAGTGTGGCCCGGGGGCCATTTGCGGCCCGCAGCTAATTGTTTACCGGCCCGCCACACATTCTGCAAAAATTTCAAAATTGATAATATTGCAAAAATTTAAAAAAAACATTTAAAAAAAGTGGAATGAGGTGAAATCTAACAAGAAAAAGTTGCAATGTTGACACAAAGCTGCCATGCAGGCTGTTTTTTTTCTTTTGTCTTTGTTTATTTTTCTTTTTTTTGCCATTGCTAAAAAAAAAAAAAAGACTAAGAATCTCTGTTATAATGAATTATTACTTAAAAAATATCACTTTAAAATGTTTTATGTGGAAAAAATATTGCATATATTGTGTGGTTGCCATAAAAAAACCTCAAAGTTTTATTTGACAAAAGAGCATAATACAAACAAAATAATAGTTCAAACGAAAAATCGACAGATATATCTGAAGTTGATCTCGTAAATTAAGTGTTAAAAGTAAAATAAAACTAATAAAAATGTATCACTTTATGAGTGGGGGACCTTTTGGATCCCAAATATATTTAGGAGGATTTTATTCAACATTTCACTGTGATTACTCAAAAATATGAAATAATTAAAATCAATGGTGTCCTGCATTATTGATCTTTTAGGGCTCTAATTACTAAATACTGCATACTTCAGTTTTACTATAAAAAACAAAGTTGTCTTTGACAGAAAAGGCATAAAACCTTTTTTTTTTTACTTTATATCAACCTGAAGTTGATATAGAGATTTACTGTAAGCGTTAAATAAAAAATAATAATAATTTGACTTATTTTTTACATTTTAATGACTGAGACCCTTTATGGTCCCCGGGAGCCCTAAAGGTTAAAAAAAAAATCCATATATTTTGTTAAGGTTTGAAAATGAAAAATATCAAAATGGCCCCCGCATGCTTAAATTTTTCCGTGTGCGGCCCTCCGTGGAAAAAGTTTGGACACCCCTGCCATAAGTAATCACAATAAAAATAAATAAATAATACTCGGTGAAGTAAGTTACATTTCATATGGTGACATGAGTAAGATTATTTTGAAAATTAATGGATGGATGAAATACATTCAGAATGTTTATCATGGTTCTTCTTCTTGTACTTTGTAAACACTTTAAAGGCCTACTGAAATGATTTTTTTTAATTCAAACGGGAATAGCAGATCCATTCTATGTGTCATACTTGATCATTTCGCGATATTGCCATATTTTTGCTGAAAGGATTTAGTAGAGAAAATCGACGATAAAGTTCGCAACTTTTGCTCGCTGATAAAAAAAGCCTTGCCTGTACCGGAAGTAGCGTGACGTCACAGGAGCTAGTATTCCTCACAATTCCCCATTGTTTACAATGGAGCGAGAGAGATTCGGACCGAGAAAGTGATGATTACCCCATTAATTTGAGCGAGGATGAAAGATTCGTAGATGAGGAACGTTACAGTGAACGACTTGAGAGGCAGTGATGGACGTATCATTTTTCGCTCTGACCGTAACTTAGGTACAAGCTGGCTCATTGGATTCCACACTCTCCTTTTTATATTGTGGATCACGGATTTGTATTTTAAACCACCTCGGATACTATATCCTCTTGAAAATGAGAGTCGAGAACGCGAAATGGACATTCAGTGCCTTTTATCTCCACGATAATACATCGGCGAAATGCTTTAGCTACGAGCTAACGTGATAGCATCGTGCTTTAACTGCATATAGAAACAAAAAAAATAAACCCCTGACTGGAAGGATAGATAGAAAATCAACAATACTATTAAACCGTGGACATGTAAATACACGGTTAATGCTTTCCAGGCTGGCGAAGGTTAACAATGCTGTGCTAACGACGCCATTGAAGCTAACTTAGCAACTTAGCAACCAGACCTCACAGAACTATGTACTCTCTCCTTTTTCTATTGTGAATCACGGATTTGTATTTTAAACCACCTCGGATACTATATCCTCTTGAAAATGAGAGTCGAGCACGCGAAATGGACATTTAAAGTGACTTATCTCCAAGACAATACATCGGTGACACACTTAGCTACTGAGCTAGCGCGTAGCATCGTTCTCAAATGAAGATAGAAACCCATCAACAGCCGTGCTCACCTGCATTCCAGCGATCAACGGCACGACGAAGGACTTCATCCGTGGGTTTGGCGGAAAGCATCGGCTAGGCGTAGTAAGTAGTCCTTGTTGTGTTGCTTTAAGTATTGTAATGCCCCGCAGTGGAGAAGGAGTCACACAGACGAGGAAGCGCTGCTCAATCGCTTTATTAAAAAGCGGTAACTGGTTGTAGTTCAAAAAGTAACGCACACACATACACGAGCTGCTGTTAGCCAAAACTCACGCTCACACACTCGCAACTCACTCGCGCATGCGCGTTCCCCAAACCCTTAAAGACAGTACACTAATGCAAATATCACAGATATTACAGTATTGTACTTAGCCGCTAAGACACCGATCGATCCCACCTACAACGTTCTTCTTTGCAGTCTCCATTGTTCATTAAACAAATTGCAAAAGATTCACCAACACAGATGTCCAGAATAATGTGGAATTTTGTCGAAGAAAACAAGAGGCTTTTCTATCGGGTCCGATGGGGTCCAACCACTTCCGTTGCTTTTGTGACGTCACGCGCATAAATCATATCCAAAGGAGTTTTTCAACCGGAAGTGTGGCGGGAATTTTAAAATGTCACTTTATAAGTTAACCCGGCCGTATTGGCATGTGTTGCAATGTTAAGATTTCATCATTGATATATAAACTATCAGACTGCGTGGTTGGTAGTAGTGGGTTTCAGTAGGCCTTTAAGTTTGAAGAGTTTCTTGAAGTGGATCATATTAGTACATTGTTTGATTTCTTTGCTTAATCCATTCCATAATTTAATTCCACATACTGATATACTGAAGGTCTTAAGTAAAATGTTTTAAATTACATTTTTCTCTAAGATTAGATTTCTCCTTTTTTTTAGAAGAATTGTTGTATATTCTTGGGTAGCAGGTTATAGTTTGCTTTGTGTATAATTTCAGCTGTTTGCACATTCACTATGTCGTGGAATTTCAGTATTTTCGATTCAATACATAAAGGATTTGTATGTCCTCTATATCCAACATTATGTATTATTCTAACTGATCTGTTTTGTAACACGGTTAATGAATGAAGTGTACCTTTGTAGTTATTTCCCCATATTTCTACACAATAACTCAGATATGGTAACACCAGTGAGCAGTAGAGAATAGGAAGTGATTTTTGGTCTAGAACATGTTTTGCTTTATTCATTATTGACGTGTTTCTTGCTACTTTATGTTGTATATTTTTGACATGAGATTTCCAGTTCAATTTATCATCAATCATTATACCTAGAAATTTGGTTTCATTTACTCTTTCAATTTCTATTCCGTCTATTTGTATTTGTGTTTGACTGACTTCCTCTTCTACTGTCACCAAATAGCATTATTTTAGTTTTACTGAGATTGCATTGCCACAGTATCATGCAGCGTCAAAACAGACTTTGGTTTGCACGTCCAGTTTTCTCACTGCGCTCGCCCGCAAACATGTCATCACGTTTCATCATATTCTTCCTCGTGTGCGGCGCTCACAGTGGAACCCAACAACAAACAACAATTGCTCTCCCACCTCATCAGCCTCCTCCGCAGCACCGCATTGAGAACTATGTTGATTTAGCAGTGCATCCGATTGCGACGTGACATTGTTACGAATTTCAGCTTCATATCACAAACAAAACAAGATAGAAGAGAAACAACATCTGAATGTTTTCAAGGGGAAAAAATGTGCATCTTAATTTTGAACAACTCATGCTGAGTGTGCTCAACGGTTTAATGAAAATATGCTAAAATGACTTTATTATTGTATTTTGGTTTTGAAATTTTTTCCGTATGAATTTATCATAAAATGTAACTTTACTTTCGTAAAAGTATGAGTTCATTCTCATAAAACAACATCCTCATGTTTTGTGATAACACAATATTTTTTTTGTCTGGTACGATGGAGTGAAGTGAATTATATTAATATAGCTCTTTTCTCCAGAGCGTTTTACATTGAGAAACCCGTTATCTACTAGGATGGCGGAAGCTGGATTCGAACCAGGAACCTTCAAGCTTCTGGTCAGCCACTCTACCATTTTAGCCTTGTCATATTACACTTATTGGTCACCTTACTTAGTTCTCGTAAAAGTAAGACTTTTCTTGTAATGTTATGATAGCCTTAATTGTTACATTACGACTTCATTCTAGTAAAATTGAGATAATCTCATTCAATCTCATTTTGGCAACTGAGCTGCCAATTTTTAACCGTAAAATCTATGGCTGTTGTTTTTAGAGTGCACTATTACAACCATATTCTCGTAAAATAATCACCTTTTTTGCTGCTCCTTTCTGTTAAATTTACAGTATTGCAATTTATTTGTGACGGGGGGGGGGGGGTCGCATAGTTATGCACTGGTCGTTTTCCCAAGATGCAGATGGACGTCAGGAAACTGAGTGCAGGTAAGAAAAAATATTTATTCTAATAAATAAATCAAGCAAGAATACAAAAAGGAAAAGCGTGCCGATTGCATGGGAAGCTAAGGCAAAAACTGGCACAGTAACAAAGAGCAAGAAATCAATGTAACTTGTTGCTTGAAGCAAACCAAACAGCCAGAGGCAGGAATAAATACCTCTCTGATTAGTGACCTGGAGCAGGTGAGTGTCCCGACTACTAACCAGAGGCAGGTGAACATAATCAGCACCCATGGTGTCAGGTTCAAACACTGATGACATCTATTAAACAAGACAAGAAGCAAGGAATTAAACAAAGACATAATTCAATTTGGCTCAATTGAGGAGAAATGTCTGGACCCACCACGCTCTGACGAAAGAGTGTACGCCTCCTCTTTTATTTGGACTTTCCCTGATTACATGGCAACAGCTGTTTCTAAGGGAGGGGGGTCGTAAACAGCCATCGCCTTTGGTTACAAAACAGTTCAAAGAAAAGGTCGTAAAACAGTTCAAAGGGGAGTCAGGCCCTGCTTCCTCTCCGCTTTGTAGATCTCGGGTCAAGACAAAATCTTCCTGTGGATTACAATAGAAGAAAGAAACCAACGTCTTAATGTCGCTTCCCATCCTACACAGTGGAGTTTTACAAGCCTTTTGATTGGTAAGATCAAAGACAACTTTTGTCCTCTCGCCGGGAACTCATGGCCACACAAAGTGTTGATACAATTATTCTGACACATGGCAACTAGGAACACAAACAGGAGTGCTGAAAAAAAACAAGGTAATCCTAAATTTAAAAACATGATCCGGGCAGCGGATCATCCCATTATTCTCTTAATTACCACTTTTTGAATGCAGTGAGACCCTCTGAGGTTAAGCGATGCTCTCATGGGATACAAACCACACTCATTAATTATTTCTGCAGCATCATCACTTATCCCCCAATCCCAACACAACACTCCAAACATTTTAATATTTCTGACCCCATCCTGCACTCCAATAGCATTAAGCCTCTAATGACACAATTTTCCAGTTGCTGTCCCTCCCTGAAATGCTCTGTATCTTAATGGTTTGCATCCGCCCGCTCAATAAAACAATATCCATATCAGCGGCGAGCGTGTCGAGCCCTTTTGCCTAGAGGATAGAGAGATAGCGGAACAAGGCAAGATATCAGTAAAAAAAAAAAAAAAGCAATAACTTTTTAGCTGTGATGGATGCGTTTTGCCCTGCAACATAATATGTTGAAATATTTCACACTTATATTCTTGTTTCAAATCTCACCAGTTGCATAATGCATCAGTAACTGTGTCTGCTCGCAGTGGTAATTCATTAGCCGTCTTGATGTGTGTGTCTTTGTTGTCAACTTCTATGTATGCAAGACAAGTTTGTGCCCCTTGATGACTTTTGTTTGTTTGGAATTGCATGTACGATCAAGATGGTTGTCAGTCGCCGTGACAACAAGTTGCCTCACCCTTTATATCCACGGTGCTAGCGCAATTTATCCCCTGCAGTGCAACGACTTCGGCTCACACTTTGTGGGGATTTGGGTTTGATTGGATTAGTCTGATGTGTATCAGGTAACAGCTTTTGTCGTCATTAAATGCTTTGTATTAGTGAAGATAAAAACAAACTGAAACTGTGACATTTCTAAAAAAAAAAAAGTTGTCCATTGATTTTGAATGACAACGTTCATGTTATGGTTGTAGTACTAACATTGGTAGTAATGCATTCATAAATAGGTACACTTGGACAGCCACAAATAGATTTGGCACTGCGTGTTCGGCCTGGCTCGTAAACACAATGTAATGCACCTGGTGTGCCAGAGAATAAGGCCCCTTCTACACTAAGCCTTCTAAACTAATGTTATCCAGGGTGAATCCCACCTAACCTTATCCTTGTCCACACACTCACAATGGTCGTTTAAGACCCCCTCCCCCCTCTGTCCGCCGGCGCAACGCGACCTAATACGCATGCGCGGAAAATGCGCACGTCATAGTCACCTCCAGTGTTGTTTTGTGTGCAAGTTTTGTAATTTAACTTATCTGAACAATATCCAGTGTTGTGGTTTTTCAATTAACTGGAATCCAGTGCGCTGTGGGGCCCTATTGTAGTGAATCACACCTGAGACCTCATAAATTAATCAAATCGTTATTGAACTCGTGAAAGTACACAATGTGATAAAGAACATTTGACAGCAATCAAACTAGGGATCTAGATATCTGGTCAGGACACTCCTCACTCTTTTGGCTTCACCTTCATTGTCCATTAGTTTTTGGTGACTTTATATACTCTGGACCTAGACGTTGAGTCCGCGACATACATGGCGGACAATAACTGATACAGTCTGCTTTGCCAGTCCAAAAGCATTCGCCGTTTTCCATAGTCTTCACTCGACGGCCAGGTAATACAAAGCACACACTACCTTTTTTGTCGCATCCATGGAAGCCCGCATCCTCGTTGTCTCTCCTTCGACAAATGGACAAAGTTTTTCGGTAAGTAGAATCACAGCTGACCTCGACATTCGAAAGTTTTCTTGCCGTCTGATTGATTGATTGATTGATTGAGACTTTTATTAGTAGGTTGCACAGTGAAGTACATATTCCGTACAATTGATCACTAAATGGTAACACCCGAATAAGTTTTTCAACTTGTTTAAGTCGGGGTCCACTTAAATTGATTCATGATACAGATATATACTATCATATATACTATCATCATAATACAGTCATCACACAAGATAATCACATTGAATTATTTACATTATTTACAATCAGGGGTGTGGGGGGGGGGGGGGTAGGATATGGACATCAAGTAGTGGACATAGAGAGAGAGAGAGAGATCAGAAGGCATAAGAAAAAGTATCTGCATTTGATTGTTTACATTTGATTATTAGCAATCCGGGGAGGGTGTTAGTTTAGGGTTGTAGCTGCCTGGAGGTGAACTTTTATTGCGGTTTTGAAGGAGGATAGAGATGCCCTTTCTTTTATACCTGTTGGGAGCGCATTCCACATTGATGTGGCATAGAAAGAGAATGAGTTAAGACCTTTGTTAGTTCGGAATCTGGGTTTAACGTGGTTAGTGGAGCTCCCCCTGGTGTTGTGGTTATGGCGGTCATTTACGTTAAGGAAGTAGTTTAACATGTACTTCGGTATCAGGGAGGTGTAGCGGATTTTATAGACTAGGCTGAGACTGAGAAGTGTTGTATCCCAAATAGCTGCAATCGCTTTCTCTTAAGGTGAGTTCCACAAGCGTCTGTACCAGGGGTGGGCAATTAATTTTTACCGGGGACCGCATGAGCAACCCGAGCACTGCTGGAGGGCCACATCGACAATATTTCAATTAAATTTTGCTCAATATTATTTTTGATATATACCGTAAGATAAATAATAATAATAATAATAATAATACTTTCATTTAACCTAACTTAACTTTATACCAAAAGCACTGCTTTGGAAATTATTTGTACCCCTTTCAGAGATCACATTTAGTTCCCCTTAAACATCCTCATGTTGCACAATGAAATGCAACTTTCTCTAGTAACAGCATTCAATGATTGATATAAATAGATTAACATTAATAATAAATGACAGTAAAATAAGCTACTGTCGACTTTGTGTGGTGTTTGAGTTGTCCGACTTTTTGTGTGGCCATAAACGCACCAGTGGTTTAGTTGTATGCGTGTTGTTGACAGATGACAAGTTGGTTTTGGCCTGGTTTGTACGGCAGAAAATGACTAGTTTTTCGAGATAGAAGTGTTTTACTCATGTTTTTGGTGTGGTTCAGTGTTCAGTTGAACGGTGTTGATGAACACCGTTAGGGCCGCTTGTTGTCACTGTCACTCAGAGTTGCATTGCAAAATTATACAGAATAAATGTGTTTATTTTGTTTAGAATTCAGATGGGATTTGATTTGGTGCGCGGCATATATTTGTTGTGCGCAGAGGACGCTTGAGCAGTGCGCAATTGCGAAGGCGCGCACCATAGAGGGAACGTTGCTTGGCAGTCCATGTCTTCTTGAAAACACGCCATTCGTCATCAACTTTTCTCTTTTTAGCGTCTCGGGTGTAAACCGTGCATCACTTGTCGCTGTGCACCTTCACTCACAGGTTACACATGGACATACGCCCATAAATAACACTTTTCAAAATAAAAGCAGCACAGGTGTATTGCACGCACGACATAGATGTTTTTTAAACTTTATTTTGTAATTTGTGATTGCAGCTGTTCACATTCACGCACGTGCATACGTCCACACGGAAGTAATACAAATAAGGCTTTTCAAAACAAAAGCAGCACCGTTGTATTGCACACTTGACATAGATACTTTTTAAAATTTATTTTGTAATTTATGATTGGCCTCACGCGGGCCGGACAGGGACGCACAAAGGGCCGGATGTGGCCCGCGGGCCGCAGAATGCCCAGGTCTGGTCTGTACAGATGAAAGGAGAAACACGGCATGTCTGGATGACTCGCCTCCATATTTCCAGTGTTTAGTTTCGAGTTACAAAACCCCTTTATTATGAAGCTGGATGGGGGCGCGTTCTTTCTGACGTCACTTCCTGTGTGGGGCGCGGTCTTTCTGGCGTCACTTCCTCTCTGAACTCAGTTTGTAAACGATCAATGAGTCCATACAAAGCTAAGAGCCGAGATTCAAGAAATACACTGTGCACTTACCCGTGTAAAAAAATGTCAGAGGAGGGGGACCTTAAACGATAGTTTAGTGTGGCTGAAACAGGGCTTAGGCTAAATAATTATTAGTTTAAGCGGTTATCTGGCTTAGTGTAGACATAGCCTAAGACAGGGGTCGGCAACCTTTACCACTCAAAGAGCCATTTTGACAAGTTTCACAAATTAAAGAAAACAAAGGGAGCCACAAAACTCCTTTGACAATTTAAAATGAAATAACACTGCGTACAAAGCTTTTTTTGCTTTGTGCTATGATTTAACCTGGGGTCTCAGACACACGCCCCGGCCGGCACCTCAATGTGAAAATTTAATGTTAGTGCGGCCCGCAAATTTTAATTGAATGGCGCTTGATAACGTCATACTTTCCAACCATCCCAATTTTCTCGGGAGACTCCCGAGTTCCAGGGTGTGATGGCACTGTTTTTAGCGCCCTCTACAGTCTGCTCAAACAGCGTACCATCTTGGCCACATGTTGAATGCGGCTCCTGCTTGCACACGTAAGTGACAGCAAGGCATACTTGTTCAACAGCCACACAGCTTACACTGACGGTGGACGTATAAAACAACTTTAACACTGTTACGTTACAAATATGCGGTCTACATTAGACACCCCCGCTACCACCAAAACCCCGCCCACCTCAACCGACGCACGGAGGGGGGTGTTGATGTGTGGGGGGTTTGTGGGGGAAGAGTTAGGGCTGCATGGGATTCTGGGTATTTGTTGTGTTGTGTTTATGTTGTGTTACGGTGCGGAGGTTCTCCAGAAATGTGTTTGTCATTCTTTTTTGGTGTGGGTTCACAGTGTGGCGCATATTTGTAACGTAACAGTGTTAAAGTTGTTTTATACGGTCACCGTCAGTGTAAGCTGTGTGGCTGTTGACCAAGTATGCCTTGCTGTCTCCTACGTGTGCAAGTAAAAGCTACATACAACATGTGGCCGGGCAGACACGCTGTTTTTACAGGCTATAGAGGACAATAAATGCAGTGCCATTAGGGCACGCCCTTAGTTAGTTATTAGGTTGAAAATCGGGGAACATTTGCCCACAAGAGAGTCTCAGAGATCCGTAAGTCTCCTGGGAAAATCGGGAGGGTCGGCATATATGCTGGGAAAATCGGGAGGGTCAGCAAGTATGCAGTTGAGCCGCATCAGAGTGGTCAAAGAGCCGCATGCGGCTCCGGAGCCGCGGGTTGCCGACACCTGGCCTAAGAAGATAGAGCACGGGGGGTCGTTAGTGTTGCCAATTTAGCGACTGTGTTGCTATATTTAAAAAATGACTTGCAACAAATGTGGAAAAGTATTTAGGAAACTCTGGAATGAAAGCATGCATCTCTGTTTTCCACGAGCCCTTCTCTCATCTAAAAACCCCAACACAAAGCAATGACAGTTTGTTTTTAGTTCTACGCACATGTGTTTTTCTTTTCATGTTTTTTACTCCCTTTTTGCTAATGTGTCATGACCAATTCTGCAACGATTGCATCATTACATCCACCGTATCCCACCAACACGACAAATAGATTTCAGTCCTGTGGGAAACCCGGGTACTAGTAGTATTAGTAAATTATGGTATAATTATAAGATAAAAAAATGTATTCAAATTAATTTGGCTAATAAAAAATAAATATATAAATAAAACAAATCTAAGTGATTTAATTGAGTATATTTTGTTAAATGAAGTCATTAGTTTTATTTGTATTCAAATTTAATTGAAATAAACATAATGTATTCGTTGAGAATAATTTATAAATCTGTAAAAAATTTGAAATCCAAATAATTATAGCTTTTTTTGCCGTAGAAATTATGGACATACCTGAAGCTTCAAGAGGTAACTACATTATAATTAGTTTGCATCCCCACACACAATTATTAGCTTTCTATCCTCAGCCCAAGTTTCAGTTAACTTTTTCAAGATATAAGTGTGTTAAATATGGTCGTCATATATTTGGTGGAAAGCAAACTTCATCAACTCATTATGTGAATCAAACTTATTTAACTATTTATGTAAGAGAAAGGTCGTATTTAGTCTCTCCACGCTAAAAGACGTCACGCGCAGGCGTCCTCCCGAATGGGAATCCATCCATTCTGAGGACAGTCATACTCGACTACGAGTGACTGCCGATGATGATGATGATTTATTACTAGAGATGTCCGACAATGGCTTTTTTACCGATACCGATATATACAGTCGTGGAATTAACACATTATTATGCCTAATTTTGTTGTGATGCCCCGCTGGATGCATTAAACAATGTAACAAGGTTTTCCAAAATAAATCAACTCAAGTTATGGAAAAAAAAATGCCAACATGGGACTGCCATATTTATTATTGAAGTCACAAAGTGCATTATTTTTTTTAACATGCCTCAAAACAATAACAGTGCAATACTTTTTCATAACATGGTCACTACTGCCTAGTTTCTCTTGTTGTATTCTTATTTTACTGTTATATTTTTATTCTCATTGTTGCTTTTTATTTTTATTATTATTGTAATATTTTTCTATTCTGTTTCCATTTATACCCCCATTATTTACTTTTTACTTTTTAAATTCGATCTCAATTCTGTACACTGCTGCTGGAATTTTAACTTTCCTGAGGGAACTCTCCTGAAGGAATCAATAAAGTACTATCTATCTATCTATCTATCTATCTATCTATCTATCTATCTATCTATCTATCTATCTATCTATCTATCTATCTATCTATCTATCTATCTATCTATCTATCTATCTATCCAAACAGCAGCTTGGAATTTGGGACATACTCTCCCTGAGAGAGACTATGAGGAGGTTGAGGTGGGCGGGGTTGGGGTGGGTGGGGGTAGGGGGGTAGCGGGGGGTTTATATTGTAGCGTCCTGGAAGAGCTAGTAGTGCAAGGGATTCTGGGTATTTGTTCTGTTGTGTTTATGTTGTGTTACGGTGCGGATGTTCTCCCGAAATGTGTTTGTCATTCTTGTTTGGTGTGGGTTCACAGTGTGGCGCATATTTGTAACAGTGTTAAAGTTGTTTATACGTCCACCCTCAGTGTGACCTGTATGGCTGTTGACCAAGTATACGTTGCATTCACTCGTGTGTGTGAAAAGTCGTAGATATTATGTGATTGGGCCGGCACGCAAATGCAGTGCCTTTAAAGGCCTACTGAAATGATTTTTTTTTATTTAAAATGGGATAGCAGATCCATTCTATGTGTCATACTTGATCATTTCGCGATATTGCCATATTTTTGCTGAAAGGATTTAGTAGAGAACAACGACGATAAAGATCGCAACTTTTGGTATCTGATATTAAAAGCCTTGCCTGTACCGGAAGTAGCGTGACGTAGTCAATTGAAAGGCTCCTCAAATGTTCCTATTGTTTTCAACGCAGCTAGAGCGATTCGGACCGAGAAAGCGACGATTACCCCATTAATTTGAGCGAGGATGAAAGATTCGTGGATGAGGAACGTTCGAGTGAAGTACTAGAATGCAGTGCAAGACATATCTTTTTTCGCTCTGACCGTAACTTAGGTACAAGCTGGCTCATTGGATTCCACACTCTCTCCTTTTTCTATTGTGGATCACGGATTTGTATTTTAAACCACCTCGGATACTATATCCCTTTGAAAATGAGAGTCGAGAACGCGAAGTGGACATTCACAGTGACTTTTATCTCCACGACAATACATCGACGAAGCACTTTAGCCACGGAGCTAACGTGATAGCATCGTGCTTAACTGCATATAGAAACAAAATAAATAAATCCCTGACTGGAAGGATAGACAGAAGATCAACAATACTATTAAACCATGGACATGTAAATACACGGTTAATGCTTTCCAGCCTGGCAAAAGTTAGCAATGCTGTTGCTAACGACGCCATTGAAGCTAACTTAGCAACCGGACATCACAGAGCTATGCTAAAAACATTAGCTATCCACCTACGCCAGCCCTCATCTGCTCATCAACACCCGTGCTCACCTGCGTTCCAGTGATCGACAGTGCGACGAAGGACTTCACCCGATCACAGATGCGGTCGGCGAGACGGAGGAAGTTAAGGTGAGTTCGGCGGCTAACGCGTCTGCTATCCATCTCTGTCTTCCTGGTTGTGTTGCTGTAGTCCGCCGCTAATACACCGATCCCACCTACAGCTTTCTTCTTTGCAGTCTCCATTGTTCATTAAACAAATTGCAAAATATTCACCAACACAGATGTCCAGAATACTGTGGAATTTTGAAATGAAAACAGAGTTTTTTTGTATTGGATTCAATGGGGTACCAATACTTCCGCATCAACTGATTCCGTCACGCGCATACGTCATCATATCTAGACGTTTTCAACCGGAAGTGTGGCGGGAAATTTAAAATGGCAATTTATAAGTTAAAACGGCCGTATTGGCATGTGTTGTAATGTTAAGATTTCATCATTGATATATAAACTATCAATTCTGCGTGGTCGGTAGTAGTGGGTTTCAGTAGGCCTTTTAGGCACGCCCCGAATATTGCTGTCTGGGTGGAAATCGGGTGAAATTCGGGAGAATGGTTGCCCCGGGAGATTTTCGGGAGGGGCACTGAAATTCGAGAGTCTCCCGGTAAAATCGGGAGGGTTGGCAAGCATGACTGGGAGACGCAACTGCTCTGTACTTCTCGCTACGTCCGTGTACCACTCCATACAGCGGCGTTTTAAAAAGTCATACATTTTACTTTTTGAAACCCGATACCGGTAATTTCCGATATTACATTTTAAAGCATTTATCAGCCGATAATATCGGCAGTCCGATATTATCGGATATCTCTACTATTTATCTGTCTCCACTCAAGGACGTCCAATTTTCTCACTGCGCTCGCCCGCAAGCATGTCATCACGCCTTGCATTAATTCGTGATGAGAACAGCCGGTAGATATTATGTGACTCGGAGGGCACGCACGCAAAGGCAGTGCCTTTAAAGTTTATTGGCACTTCTCCCTACGTCCGTGTACACAGCGGCGTTTTAAAATGTCATACATTTTACTTTTAGAAACCGATACCGATAATTATGAAACCAATACCGATAATTTCCGATATTACATTCTAAAGCATTTATCGGCCGATAATATCGGCAGCCCGATATTATCGGACATCCCTATTTATTACTGATTGATTTAACAATTTAACAATTTCTTTGGAATGGTAGAGAGGTAGGCTTAGATAAACTTTATTACTTCCTACTCTTTTTTTTGGACATGTTGTAAAGAGAAAATTAAAATATGTGAAATATGCAATATAACATATTTTAACTACGATTGTTTTAAATAAACCTAAATCAACCAATCAACTTCTGATTGCAGAATCCTATATAAAAGCTGCCATTAAACGATCAGATGACTGAATGGGGACAAAGATATAGATATTGAATGAAGCAATGAATAAAAGCTGTGTGTGTGCATGACCATGAGTGTGTGTGTGTGTGTGTGTGTGTTCATGCCAGTGAAGGGTCAGCATGGATATCCATTTACAGTCTAGGCTTTGTGTGTGGCGAACGTGACACATCAATTATACAAGGACAGTAATGCACACTTTGCCTGAGTGCATTGCCGAGTTGCACCGCAAAGAGGAAAACACTCACTGCAAAGATGCACTTAATTACCACAATGTGAATTGTGGATTTCCAAGCTGCAACCATAAGGGAATAGTTTTTGGATAAATTGTACTTGTCAGAGTAGTTGCAGCCTAATTAAGTTAAAAGTTAATGCAACTACTTTTAACTTCAGTATTTTTGTGAAGAAAAAAAACTACTTTTACTCCGTTACATTGAGTTTCATTCCGATCATTACATTTATTTATATAATAGTTATATCTATTTCTAATGTATTGATTACTGCTTGCAAAGACGCATTCATTTGGCTTGTAAGAGACAGTTTTTTTTTAGCAGGCACTGTCACATGACTTTGTTTCACCAATCCAATGTTAACGCTCGTGACGTTTGACACCATTCACCAATCAAACGGAGCCTGGCAGTCACATGACCGCACTCATACTACACACTAAGGTTGTCAAAGGTATCAATACTTTGATACGGAGTCGATACCAACATGCAAAAAAATACCTGCTTTTTTCAGTATCGTCACCACCACCTGTTCCTCAGCATGTGAGCACGGAGTCAGCGCCGAAGAAAAACGCTTGTGTTTCCCAAATATCTACTTATTTGTGGAAGCCTGTCATGAATGCATTTTTGGTGCTTCTGGTTAGCAGAACTGTAGTTGTGACGTATTGTAACTTTGCTTCCCAACACACCTCATATGCGCCTGGTTTGCCAGAGAATAAGACGTAGCAGAAATGATCTGTGATTCACTTTAGTGACGTCGTCGCTATATTTAGCGAGTGGAGGTACATAATGAAAGGCAAAGAGAGGTGTATCTTGGGTCAGGAATTTATTTAATAATGAAATACGGGCTGTCTTGAAATTATTGTCCGATTGACTAAGCGCAGAGATCCGCCACCACAAGCCCAGGGTTGTAATTAATTGTAATTAATCAAATGTAAATAATCAAATGTATATACTTGTTCTTATGCTTTCTGATCTCACTATGTTCACTGCTCGCTGTACATATCCTACGAAGTCAGACCTACACTGTTTCAATGTCCATTTCTCAGATGATATTATTGTTAAAGACTGAAGTACTGATATCAACCAAACCTAACCCCCCCGCCCCAACCCCCTCCACATCCCGCCCCCCGGATTGTAAATAATTCCATGTATATACTCTGATGATGATTAACTTGTGTGATGACTGTATTATGCTGATAGTATATACTATACCATGAATTGATGAACGTGGACCCCGACTTAAACAAATTGAAAAACTTATTGGAGTTTTACCATTTAGTGGTCTATTGTACGGAATATGTACTGTACTGTGCAATCTACTAATAAAAGCCTCAATCAATCAATCAATCAATCAAATTGCCACAGCGTGCAGAAGCCCTCCGGAAGCCTGTAACCCAACATTTATCTCTTCAAGTGCTAAAAAGTCCTGGCAAATCACAGGAAGAATGAGAGAAAATATGGATACCTTCCAACAATGGTGTGTAAGAAACATCTTGAACATCAAATACACTGACCACATCACCAACAAAGAGGTATTCAAGAAAACACAACCACTCAGCCAAGACATAGAAACATGTCTTATGGACTTCGCAGGCCACATACTTAGGCTATGTCTACACTAAGCCGGATAACCCCTCAAACGAATAATTATTTAGCCTAAGCCCCGTTTCAGCCACACTAAACCAGCGTTTAAGCTTCCCCGCGTCGGACACATTTTTACACGGGTAAGTGTGCTGTGTATTTCTTAAATCTCCGGCTCTTAGCTTTGTATGGACTCATTGATCATTTACAAACTGAGTTCGGAGAGGGAGTGACGCCAGAAAGACCACGCCCCACACCGGAAGTGACGTCAGAAAGAACGCGCCACAGCCAGCTTCATAATAAAACGGTTTGGTAACTCGGACCAAACCACTGGAATAATGGAGGCGAGTCATCCAGACATGCCCGTGTTTCTCCTTCTTCTACATGTACAGACGCTTACGGAAATCACACATGAATACCTTAACAGAAAGCGATTGCAGCTATTTAGGATACAACACCTCTCAGACGGCAAGAGATCTTTTGAATGTCCAGGTCAGCTGTGATTCTACTTACCGAAAAACTTTGTCCATTTTCTTCACAGAAAATGAGCCAAAGTCAGTGAGTCTCAGTTTGAAAAATTAATTAATTGTATAATTTTTCTTTTAATAAAAAATTAAAACGGGTCCCACAGACCCGAACACCACACAAGGGTTATCTATAATACCGGTATTCTTCCCAGCTTTACCTGGAATATATACTGATCATCAAAATGCCCACAATACTGGTAGGAGAAGATGCAAATATAATTATTTAGCATGCGTAATGTGATTTATCAACACTCATCAACTTTTTGCCAGCACTATTTTGCGTTTTATTTGGCGCGTGTCAGAAGGATGTGCAAACTGACATCTCCACACACGGCTGCAAAGATAGATGATGGCCAGACTAGAATCCTCCGTCCTACGTGTGTGTGTCAACATTTTAGACGGTAGAAATAAAAAAATATTAGACATATCGTCTATTCCGCTAGATAATTTTATAGCTGCCAGAGGAATTAAGGGGCTGATTAAAACAAATTCAATTGATGCGTTTTGGTGCCTTTTACTATTTTTCACTAACGTTGGTTTTTTTCACATATATATTATTAGAATATTTCTTGTATGAAAAATACTTTTTGAAGTATGCATTTTTGCATTTTCAGCGGAGTAAGGGCAGAAAAAAAGAAAAAAAAACTGGTGTCAATATAGATGCACTGCACAACTGCTTCTAAAATGCCCAGAAAAAGTAGTAGGAATTTCAAAGGTAGCATGAATGTGCTACCTTTGGTACATCCAAAATCTTCTTTTACTGCACCACATTTCAATTCCACTCACAGTGTTAGTAGATCACACGCAACACGCCCACTAATAGTACATGCAATTTTATTGTTTGCACACTCTGATGACCGCATGGTGTTTGCTTCTTGGTAAATCAGGCCCATAGTCTCTCCCCTGGGTCTTCCCATTGGCCTCCTACCGGCTGGACGTGCCCTAAACGTCTTCTAGAGAGGCGTCCGGAGGACATACTGACCAGATGCCCTAACCATCTCGATATTGAGGAACAGCAACTTTACTCTGAGCTCTTCCCCAATGACATAGCTTCTCACCCTATCTCTAAGGGAAATCCCCGCCCCCTGACGGAGGAAACTCAGTTCGGCCGCTTGTACCGGAGATCCTGTCCTTTCGGTCATACCCCAAAGCTCATGACCATATGGATAGGACTGTAGATCGACAGGTAAATTGAGAGCTTTGCTTTCCGGCTCAGCTCCTTCTTCACCACAACAGGTCTGTGGTTTACTAATTTCACCATTTTTTGAACGCACATTTTTTATGGGCTTGTGGAACATTGCAAAAAGGCATGATGGAAAGGCTGAAATGTTGATATAGTAGTACCTCAACTTACGAGTATTTTGAGATATGACCTGTATCGAGGCTTGTTCTTACGCTTTATTTTCCGAGCATAAATTTGATTTACGAGTCTCTGCACCACTATGTTGTAAATGTTAAATGAACCCCATGACAACTACCCCAAAACATATATATATGTATTTAATATATATAAGATATAAATACAAGTAGAGATCAGATTTAATTTCAATGTAACAGAGTAAAAGTACTGTTTCTTCCTCACAAAAATACTCTTTAAAATTAAAAAGTATGTTGCATTAAAACTACTCTGACAAGTACAATTTATCCAAAAAGTTACCTAAGTAAATGTAAATCTGGATTTCCATGGGATGCGTAACAACTGCTGCTGATAGTTTTCCATTCTAGTCAGGGTGTCAGCTTTCAGTGTGTCAGCTTTCATAAAGACCTTCCACCAACTTTGGACGCGCTGCGCACGGCTTCACCAGTCCGCAGCTCTCCGACAAATATACGTTTCTATTTTTGCTGGGGGATCAGGACATGTCGTCAAAATAAATATCTGGTTCATTTTCAAAAGAAAATACTGCAGCCAATATTTCACACCCTGAAACGTCCTAATGGGCATGGACAGACCTGAAGTCAAATTGTCAAAGTTTTTTTAGACATTATTTCACCCTAATGAAACAATGGATGAGGAGATACTGATTTTGGATGTCCAAAGTCACAGAATCATGTCACAGGCATAACCTGGGCAGCTATTTCAGACTTCAGGAGGCACCAGTCCAGCCACACTCCACACTTCATTAACAGCACAGCAGTGGAGATCGTAAGCAGCACCAAGTTCCTGGGGGTGCAGATAACTGACAATATGACCTGGTCCCTACTCACGCAGCGCATGCACTTTTTGCGTTGGATGAAAAGAGCACAGCTCCCTCCCCCCATTCTCACCACATTCTACAGAGGCACTATAGAGAGCCTACTGACCAACAGCATATCTGTCTGGACTGGAGCCTGCAGTGCCTCAGACTGGAAGTCTCCGCAGAGAGTGGTGAGGACGGCGGAAAATATCATCAGGACTCCTCTTCCTCCTATCCAGGAAATCGCAAAAAGCCGCTGCCTGACCAGGGCTCAGAAAATCTGCAGAGACTCCTCCGACCCCCACCAAGGACTGTTTTCCCTGCTGGACTCTAGAAAGAGGTTCCGCAGCCTCTGTTGCAGAACCTCCAGGTTCTGTAACAGCTTCTTCGCTCAGGCCATAAGACTCTTGAGCGCGTCCTAATAATCCCCTCAATTCCCCCCCAAAACGGATTAACTCACTGGAATATAAAGACAATATAACATACATCCATAAACGTGGATGCATATGCAAAAGTGCGATATATTTATCTGTACAGTAATCTATTTATTTATATCTGCACCTTATTGCTCTTTTATCCTGCACTACAACGAGCTAATGCAACAAAATTGTGTTCTTATCTGCACTGTAAAGTTCAAATTTGAATGACAATTAAAGGAAGTCTAAGTCCAAGTCTATTTTAAGGGTCTGTGTGAACTACGACCTGACAGGGAGAGGAAGAGTAGTGGTTAGCGGGAGTTGAATGAGAAGTATGTGTGGTAACTCGCCAGGGATGTTGTTGCTGCTGTGTTGCTTGCTACAAATACAAAAATAAAGTAGTAAAGCAAACCCATCCACGAGTCAAGTCAGGGACATCGCAAACGCCCGCCCGTGGGTATTGACGAACGGCGAAGCACAGAGACTAGGGGTGTGGGAAAAAATTGATTCGAATTCGAATTCGAATTGCGATTCTCACGTTGTGCGATTCAGAATCGATTCTCAGTTTTTTAAAAACCGATTCTTTTTTTTTTTTCTTTCTTTTTTTTTTTCAAATTAATCAATCCAACAAAACAATACACAGCAATACCATAACAATGCAATCCAATTCCAAAACCAAACCCGACCCAGCAACACTCAGAACTGCAATAAACAGAGCAATTGAGAGGAGACACAAACACGACACAAAAGTAGTGAAAAAAAATGAATATTATCAACAACAGTATCAATATTACTTACAATTTCAACATAGCAGTGATTAAAAATCCCTCATTGACATTATCATTAGACATTTATAAAAAAAGAAAAGAAAAGAACAATAGTGTCACAGTGGCTTACACTTGCATCGCATCTCATAAGCTTGACAACATACTGTGTCCAATATTTTCACAAATATAAAATAAGTCATATTTTTGGTTCATTTAATAATTAAAACAAATTTACATTATTGCAATCAGTTGATAAAACATTGTCCTTTACAATTATAAAAGCTTTTTACAAAAATCTACTACTCTGCTTGCATGTCAGCAGACTGGGGTAGATCCTGCTGAAATCCTATGTATTGAATGAATAGAGAATCGTTTTGAATCTGCAAAATATCGTTTTTAATTCTAATTGTGACCCCAAGAATCGATATTGAATCGAATCGTGGGACACCCAAAGATTCGCAGCCCTAACAGAGACGTTCCTCGGCGTAGCCGTTCAGCAGCCGTTACGCATCTTGTGGAAGTCTGAGGTGAAGGTTGAGCATTACTACCCACCTCTAGAAATGTGCATCATTCTGAGTTTGTAAAAAGTATGTCGAAGTATTAGAGAGTTATTACTACTACTTAATATTTGGATATCTGATCTGAAAATTGAAATGTCCTTGTTTACGCACATGTCATCTACCTTTCTTCAGTTTGGCTCGCTCCCCCAATATTTACACTTACTCGGCTCGCAATTAGACGTCCTTCATTTGAATAAATGGACATGTTGTGACTCAGAACCTTCTGGATTGATGTCTTGGTGGATGGTTTGTCATCCCCTTTGCTACACTGGTATAAATACACACAATATGACCCAGGGCTTCTCTAGTGTTGCTGTGCAGAAGCTCGTTTTGGCCTCAAGCTAATCTGCTCTCTGCTCTTTCGGTTCACTTGACATGTTGCTAATAGGCGTCCGTAGATCTTAAAGCCCCCTGACCCTTACTGTGAAAAATTACTTTTTAATGATGGTACAGCGGACAGTAAAATGTGTCCCTAACCGACATGAGAAAAAACTCCACTTTCGACAGAAGGAAAGCTCAAACACTGTTTTTTGGAAAGGACATAATACCACCTCTGACATGCTTTTATCTTAGACTTAGACAAACTTTAATAAATCACATGGGAAATTGTTCCACACAGTAGCTCAGTTACAAAGGATGGAAAGGATAAGGTTGGAAAGGATAATGCACACAAGGGCACAAAAAGAAGGCGAAAACAAAAGACACAAAAAAACGTTCATGAATAAAAATCGAATAATTTCCAAAATTTTATTTAGATTAACACAAAAATTCAGCTACATTAGGTTAAGTCTATGTAGCAGACATCTCTAAAGTTTCAAGTCTGTACCACAAAAACTCTTTGTTTAACTGGCGCTCAAAACATTTTCTCAAAATGAGCTCCCCGTTGCTGCAAGCACATTTGGATCTGGCAGGCAAAGTTATCGATGACCCTCTCACATTCTTCCCTTGGGATCGCTCTTATTGCTGCTGTGATTGCTGCCTTCAGATCAGGGATAGTCTGGGGGTTGTTGCCATACACCATGTCCTTAAGGTATCCCAAAAGATATAAATCTGGGGAGTTCAAGTCCGGTGAATGCGGCGATCACTCCGGGTCACACCTGCGGCTGATCAGTCGGTCAGGGAAACAATGCTGTAGCCATGCCAATGATTCGTTTGAGGTGTGGGGGTGGCACCATCCTGCTGGAACCACAGGAGGTCCCTGACGACCCCTCTTTGTCGACCAAGTGCTGTCCAGAATTTGCTAAGCACCTGAACATATCGCTCGGTGTTGATTGTCACAAACCGCTCGTTGTCGTCCTCGAACCAGAATGGTCCAATGATGCCATGTTTGGAGATAGCGACCCATGCAGTGCACTTGACAGAGTGTAATGGCCTTTGCAGACAGTACTCAGCGGGTGTGCTACCCCAGAAGATGTTGTTCTTAGAGTTCACATGACCGGACTGCAGAAAATGTGCCTCATCCGAAAACCAGACATTGTCAAGGAAGTCTGGCGCAGCGTCAATCTTATCGCAAAACCACTGGCACATGATCACTCGTTTCCTCATGTCGGCAGTTGTAAGCTTTTGTTAAATCTGTATCCTGTAAGGATAGAGGTAGAGATCTGCGATCAAATTTCTCCGCACAGACTCCCGGTTCATTCCAAGCTCCTGCCTTCGTCGACGCACAGACTTGCGTGGGCTGCGAACAACAGAGTCTCTGACTGCATCAACGTTCTGTGGTGTCCTTGATGATTTCGGTCGTCCAGAGTGCGATTGTCTGTTAGTATCTTTACGATTGAGGTTATTAACAGTCCCATGGGTTCGGAACTTGTTGACCCATCTGTAGATCATTGTGTGGGCAGGAAATTTACGACATCCAAACCGTTCTTTGAATTGCAATTGAGCCGCGTGGATAGAATTCAGCCGAAAATAGGCCTCAACTATAAATGTCTTTTGTTCAGTAGTCCATGGCATCTCGAAGTTTAAATTTTCTAAACTTTTAGAACATTAATTCTTCTTGGTAAATCTGAAAAATAAAAATAATTGATTAATTATTTCAAAAGTTATTCAAGTTTAAGTGATGAACACTTTTTTTGTGTCATAAAGTATTATATTATATTATATTATATAATATATACAATATTGATGAGCATATTTGTTTATATAAAAAACAGGCTTCACTGCACATCTTGAAATGAAGTCTAGAGCTCTGCCAACTATCCGTCAGTCAGCTACATATGTTTTGTATTTCTTCAGAAAAAAAGCTAACCAAGCACCATGTTGCTGTTTGAATCCAAAAAAGTGTAAAGCAACTAAATCATTGACTACGTTTGCACTGCAAGCCAAAGTGGCCCAATTCGGATTCTTTCAAAATCAGATTTTTCCCAGCATTTGCACTGCAAGTAAAATGTAATCTTTTTAAGACACCAGTGTAAATGCGCACAGGCCCCAATGCGGCCCCAATGAGGCCTCGATGTCTGTTGCATGCGAAGTTCGATAACGTGAAAACAAAGTAAACCGGATACCGTAAATACTTTTAAAGTCGCCAAACTTTAAAACTGAGTGGTTTTTTTACATGAAAATAAATCAAAGTAATATTTTTTTTTCTATGTTTTGATAACATGCTCAAGTGAACAAAAGCCCATGGGGATAGACCAAAGAAGTCCAAAACTAATATCAATCAATCAATCAATCAATGTTTATTTATATAGGCTTAAATCACAAGTGTCTCAAAGGGCTGCACAAGCCACAACGACATCCTCGGTACAGAGCCCACATACGGGCAAGGAAAAACTCACCCCAGTGGGACGTCGATGTGAATGACTATGAGAAACCTTGGAGAGGACTGTATATGTGGGTAACCACGTAAACAACTTACACAATGTACCTAATATATAAGTACATGTAAGTATCAATCAAGCAATCAATGTTTATTTATATAGCCCTAAATCACAAGTGTCTCAAAGGGCTGCACAAGCCATGACGACATCCTCGGTTCAGAGCCCAGGGCAAGGAAAAACTCACAACCCAGTGGGATGTCAATGTGAATGACTATGAGAAACCTTGGAGAGGACCGCAGATGTGTGTGTGTGTGTGTGTGTGTGTGTGTGTGTGTGTGTGTGTGTGTGTGTGTGTGTGTGTGTGTGTGTGTGTGTGTGTGTGTGTGTGTGTGTGTCTCTGGGCGAGATCGGATGCAATGGACGTCGAGTGGGTCTAGCATAATAATAATAAGTAAATACACCACAGCATACATGTCAATTCCGGTCCTTCAAAAATTGCTATTGCTTTAGAATCAAAGTATATAATGTATAAATCTTCATGTATTCTTTATAGTCTATTGTTTGCGCACTATTGACTAGTGATTTACCAACATTTTGGTCGGCAAAAACAATTTTTTCCTACCAAAACCGGATGTTGTGATGACGTATCTACTTCCACTGGTGAGTTGCGTCTTATAGAATAGAATAGAATAGAAAGTACTTTATTGATCCATGGTGGAAATTCAGCACCACAGTTCGCTCACAATAGACAATAATAATAATAACAATAATAATTATCCTGCGCACACAAATGACATGGCTTGCACAAAGATGGCGATAAACGATAAATGATAAAAGTTGCAAACAGGTCGCATGCAGGTTGCATTTCCGTTTAAACTGCAGTCACATTTGAAAAGATCAGATTCAAATCGGATTCGGAATACCTCCTGGCCCAAATCTGATGCGAATAGATCAGTTTTTAAGCACTTTGGAGCGTTTCGACTGGCCAAAAATATCTGATATGTGTCACTTGTGCGAAAAAAAAAAAAAAGATTTAGTGCACAGTATAAATGGGGCCATTGGGATCTTGTTTAAATGAAACGGGATTGGTGGGAACATTTTTGCCTTCCGCCTGAGTAAGTTCACAATGCACACCTGCAGCGGCACACTCTGCTGTGCTCACTCATTCACTCAGTCATTTGTTTGTTTTGAAAAATTACTGGCAATTAAAATGAGTCACTCAGTATTATAAAGCAGCAAGTGTATGGATCCTTTTAATGTAGGCTATGTGGAGACACTACATACAGAGTTCAATATAAATAAGGCCCCTTCTACACTAAGCCGGCTAAGGTTATCCAGGGTAAATTCCACCTAACCTTATCCGTGTCCACACACACACACAATGGTCGTTTAAGACCCCTTCACCCCCTCCGTTAGCCGGCGCAACGCGACCTAATACGCATGCGCAGAAAATGCGCACGTCAGTCACCTCTAGTGTTGATTTGCGTGCAAGATCTTAAATGTAACTTATCTGAACAATATCCAGTGTTGTGTTATTTCAGTTAACTGGAATCCAGTGCGCTCTGGGGCCCTATTGTAGTGAATCACACCTGAGTCATCATAAATTAATCAAATCTTTAATAAACCCGTGAAAGTACACAATGTGACAAAGAACATTTTACAACAATACATCTCGGGATCTAGATATCTGGTCAGGACACTTCTCACTCTTTTGCCTTCACCTTCATTGTCCATTCCTTTTTGGTGACTTTATATACTCTGGACCTAGACGTCGAGTCCGCGACATACATGGCGGACAATAACTGATACAGTCTGCTTTGCCAGTCCAAAAGCATTCGCCGTTTTCCGTAGTCTTCCCTCGACGGCCAGGTAATACAAAGCACACACTACCTTTTTTGTCACATGCACGGGAGCTCGCATTCTCGTTGTCTCTCCTTCGATAAATGGACAAAGTTTTTCGCTAAGTAGAATCACAGCTGACCTGGACATTGGAAAGTTCTCTTGCCGTCTGAGAAGTGTTGTATCCCAAATAGCTGCAATCACTTTCTCTTAAGGTATTCATGTGTGATTTCCACAAGCGTCTGTATAGACCAGGCGTCGGCAACCCGCGGCTCCGGAGCCGCATGCGGCTCTTTGATCATGATCAGCTCATACTTGCTGACCCTCCCGATTTTTCCGGGAGACTTCCAAATTTCAGTGCCTCTCCAGAAAATCTCCCGGGGCAACAATATTGAGGGCGTGCCGTGATGACAGTGCCTTTAGCGTCCAATTTTACACTATCTGCGTGCCGGTCCAGTCACATGTTGTATGCGGGCTCTGCCCTACACACGTAAGTGACTGCAAGGCATACTTAGTCAACAGCCATACAGGTCACACTGAGGGTGACCGTATAAAAAAACTTTAACACTGTTACTAATATGCGCCACACTGTGAACCCACACCAAACAAGAATGACAAACACATTTCGGGAGAACATCCGCACCGTAACACAACATAAACACAACAGAACAAATACCCAGAATCCCATGTATCCCTAACTCTTCCGGCTACATTATACACCCCCGCGAACACCAAACCCCGCCCAATAGAATAGTTGCCCTGATTATCGGGAGTCTCCCTAAAAAATCGGGAGGGTTGGCAAGTATGACGCTGTCAAGTGCCATTCATATAAAACTTGCGGGCCGCACTAACATTACATTTTCATATTAAGGTGCGGGCCGCAAAATAACGTCTCGCGGGCCGCATGTCTGGTTTATACATAGCACAAAGCAAAAAAAAACTTTGTATGCAGTGTTATTTCATTTTAAATTTCAAAAGAGTTTTGTGGCTCCCATTGTTTTCTTGAATTTGTGAAACGGGTCAAAATGGCTCTTTGAGTGGTAAAGGTTGCCGACCCCTGGTATAGACGGAAGGAGATGACTGGATGACTGGATGACTCGCCTTCATATTTCCAGTGTTTAGCTCCGAGTTACGAAACCGCTTTATTATGAAGCTGGCTGTGGCGCGTTCTTTCTGACGTCACTTCCTGTTATGTTATGTTATGTTATTTTCATTAACTATGCACCCCCCAACCAACTGTTACATCAGCCCGGGGCGCAGCCCGAGTGGAGAAACAAAAAAACAGAAACAGGGACTGAGACACACAAAGGAATCTAAACTAAACATTTAAGACTCACAATGAACACATAAATCAAAAGTCATCTGCGGTAAAGAGGTGAGTTTTAAGCTGTGCTCTGAAAGAGTCCAGAGTTGTGGCGGACTTAATATTCAGAGGGAGCTTATTCCATAGCCTAGGTGACATCACTGAGAAAGCACGGTCTCCCTTTGTCACTAGGTTGGACCGTGGGACCTTCAGGGTCATCTGGTTGTCCGATCTAAGGCAACGACCAAGCCTGGAGCTGGTGGGTTGGTCCAGGAGATCGTTAATGTAAGCTGGGCGAGACCATTGAGCGCTTTGAAGACATACGTGACCATCTTAAATTTCACTCTGCCCTTCACTGGGAGCCAGTGAAGGGAGGAGAGGATGGGAGAAATGTGTTCCCTCATTTTTGCGCCTGTCACCAGCCTGGCAGCTGCATTTTGTACTAGCTGCATGCTATGGATGGTCTTGTCGGTGACCCCAGCATAAAGGGCATTGCAATAGTCCAGTCTAGAGAAGATGAGCATCAACACGACCCTCCGTAGGTCACTGGGGGAGAGGAAAGACTAGATCTTGGCTATTGTGCATAGTTGGAAAAAACAGGATTTCACCACAGATTTTACTTGCTACTTCCTGTTTGGGGTGCGGTCTTTCTGGCGTCACTTCCTCTCCGAACTCAGTTTGTAAATGATCAATGAGTCCATACAAAGCTAAGAGCCGGAGATTCAAGAAATACACGGCGCACTTACCCGTGAAAAAAATTGTCCGGGGAGGGGAACCTTAAACCAGGGGTGTCCAAAGTGCGGCCCGGCCGCCAATGCTAATTGTTTACCGGCCCGCCACACATTCTGGAAATGCTATTGCAAAAATAAAAAAAACATTTAAAAAAGTGTAATGAGGTGAAATATAACTAGAAAAAGTTGCAATTTTAACACAAAGCTACCATGCAGGCTGTTTTTTTTCTTTTGTCTATCTTTATTTTTCTTTTTTTGCCATTGCTCAAAAAAAATGTTTATAATCAATGTTATAATGAATTATTGACCTATTCAAGGCTTCAATCATTTCAAATATTTCACTTTAAAATGTTTTATGTGGAAAATATTGCACAAAATATTGTGTGGTTGCAATTTTCTTTGACAAAAGAGCATAAAACAAACAAAATAATAGTTCAAACGTAAAATCGACAGATACACTACCGTTCAAAAGTTTGGGGTCACCCAAACAATTTTGTGGAATAGCCTTCATTTCTAAGAACAAGAATAGACTGTCGAGTTTCAGATGAAAGTTCTCTTTTTCTGGCCATTTTGAGCGTTTAATTGACCCCACAAACGTGATGCTCCAGAAACTCAATCTGCTCAAAGGAAGGTCAGTTTTGTAGCTTCTGTAACGAGCTAAACTGTTTTCAGATGTGTGAACATGATTGCACAAGGGTTTTCTAATCATCAATTAGCCTTCTGAGCCAATGAGCAAACACATTGTACCATTAGAACACTGGAGTGATAGTTGCTGGAAATGGGCCTCTATACACCTATGTAGATATTGCACCAAAAACCAGACATTTGCAGCTAGAATAGTCATTTACCACATTAACAAAGTATAGAGTGTATTTCTTTAAAATTAAGACTAGTTTAAAGTTATCTTCATTGAAAAGTACAGTGCTTTTCCTTAAAAAATAAGGACATTTCAATGTGACCCCAAACTTTTGAACAGTAGTGTATATCTGAAGTTGATCTCGTAACTTAAGTGTTGAAAGTAAAAAAAATAACATAAAAATGTATCACTTTATGAGTGGGGCACCTTTTGGATCCCAACTATATTTAATGGGATTTTATTTATCTTTTCACTGTGATTACTCCAAAAAAATAATGAATTAAAATCAATGGTGTCCTGCATTATTGATCTTTTTAAGGCTCTAATTACTTCACATCAAACATTGCTTTCTGAATGTTTTGGACAGTGGGGGAAATACTGCATATTTCAGTTTTATTATAAAAAAAAAACCAAGTTGTCTTTGACAGAAAAGGCATAAAACCTTTTTGTTTTTTATTAACTTTATACCAACCTGAAGTTGATATACTGTAGAGATTTACTGTAAGCGTTAAATAAAAATAAATAAATAATAATTTGACTTGTTTTTAACATTTTAATGACTTAGACCCTTTATGGTCCCTGGGAGCCCTAAAGGTAAAAAAAAAAAAAAAAAAATCCATATATTTTGTTATGGTTTGAAAATGAAAAATATCAAAATGTCCCCTGCATGCTTTAATTTTTCCGTGTTTGGCCCTCATTGGAAAAAGTTTGGACACCCCTGCCTTAAACGATAGTTTAGTGTCGCTGAAATGGGGCTTAGGCTAAATAATGATTCGTTTAAGGGGTTATCCGGCTTAGTGTAGACATAGCCTAAGATAACGCATTTATTTCAGAATAACGCCATCCTTTCTTTCGCTCTGTGATTTTGAATTCTTTCAAGATGATTTCCCAAGAGCAGCAAAACTTGAAATACACTACTTTTTAAATTTACCAGACACATTAGGTATCTTTGCACCAAGTATCGCGTCGGTAACGTCGATACCAGCCTGAATTTTACTCAGATCGGAAAGAAAACCAGTGGTATCTCACATCACTACGGGACAACCCACCACAGGAGCTCTCAGTCGCAGATGGTGACTCTTTCTTGTTAGCGTGTGGATGTCCATTTTCATAGAAACAAGAGCACTTTTGTAGAATCTATTTCAAGTGTGGAAAAGTAGAATGAAGCTGGATAATACCTGGGAATACTTCCCGTGTATTTCTCCCAGGACCCCACCTACTGTTCCACACGTGAGGCCCAGATTCCAATTGGATACCGGCAAGGGGGAACATTTTAATTAATTAATATGCATTGTCCCAATTAGCCTCTGCACTTGAGTAATTATCACCGCCTGCGCACACGTTAACGGGCTGGAAATCGGAACAGCCCATTGCAACCCAAAGGATCGTGGAACTTATTTTTAAGCTGTGGGAGGTCAATGTCTTCTTCTTCTTCTCCTGCACGTTAATTAGCTGGAATTCATCTGTGTAGAAAACGTGATGTGACAGATGAGCGGTCGGGTATCTTAATTCCTTCGATCTCGCCCCTCGAGGGATGTGGGGGAGGGGGCGTTGTTGGAAAGCGGTTTGTTTCCGACACATGATTATTGTAATCTGCTTACGTTGCTAACTGTGGTTAATAGAAAGGTCCGCCCTCAGACGATGTCGGTAGCTGCAAAGTAAGTATACACAACTCAACTGACAGAATTTAATATAAATCTACAAATATTTGTTTTAATGGCATGGACGTGGAGTTATAGATTGTCTTATGTACATTTCATACACCTAATATTTATTTTAACAAACGGCTACCGATTTGCAATAATGGTGCTCTCATAAAGAGCTTAAACGTAGGTGGTTTTGTAACCTTGGGTGAAAGTAAACAAGGATGGGTAGGGTTGGGTTTAATGACGCTGACATGGCGATGGAGTGACGGTGGCGGCGACGGAGAAGGGGGGAGGTGGGGGGGGGGCAACGTCTGAATGAGTCAAAGCAAACATGACAGTAGAGCGTCAGGGTGGGAACAACTGGAATGGCTGACTATGGCCTTTGGCATCTCGCACGCTTTAATTAAAAAAGACTGGCTATGCACAAGCAGGGAGGGAAGAAGGAAGAGGCTGTTGCTATGGTGACCAAGTTTGGGTAGATGGTGATCTTGGATCGGTTTGAGAGGGGAAGAGGGCAGCAATACATTCTGTCATATTATTCATGAGTCAAAGTAAGCACACTTCCGACTGTAGAGTAAAACCAATTGATTTTGTCAGTGGACATTTAATTTGTCCTCTATTGGGATCCAATATTAGCAGCTTTATTACAAAATACTGTAAGTACTCTAATTAAGGCATCTATTTGATGAACTGAGTCTCCTGTTCTTGTCGGTTGCATGGTCTACAAAAGCAAAACATTGTTAGTGTCTGCTCAAACGCTGTGGCTGTGGGCAGCGTTTTGAAGTTTTTATTCACTCCACCAGATAGTGGTCAGCAGTCTAGCTGTATCTACTGTACCTCTGCATGTGCTTTAAAATGTTGGTCATGCTAAAATGCTACTCTGTTGTTACTTATGCCTGTAACGAGAGATGTCCGATAATGGCTTTTTTGCCGATATCCGATATTCCGATAAAGTTCGTGAGTCACAGTTGTGTTTTTTTTTTGTCTCGTTTTTGAACGTGTGGTTGCTTGATTGGGCTTACTATTCTGTCCACACAATAAAGCAAAAGGTAGTCTTTTCCTGGTTATTGGACCACTGGTCAACTTGGCACGCCCTCAAACTAGAGATTAGATTTGGGGGCGGCGTGGCGTAGTGGGTAGAGCAACCGTGCCAGAAACCTGAGGGTTGCAGGTTCGCTCCCCGCCTCTTACCATCCAAAATCACTGCTGTTGTGTCCTTGGGCAGGACACTTCACCCTTGCCCCCGGTGCCGCTCACACCGGTGAATGAATGATGAATGATAGGTGGTGGTCGGAGGGGCCGTAGGCGCAAATTGGCAGCCACGCTTCCGTCAGTCTACCCCAGGGCAGCTGTGGCTACGAAAGTAGCTTACCACCACCAGGTGTGAATGAATGATGGGTTCTCACTTCTCTGTGAAGCGGTTTGAGTGTCTAGAAAAGCGCTATATAAATCTAATCCATTATTATTATTATTATTATTAGGGATGTCCGATAATATCGGCCTGCCGATATTATCGGCCGATAAATGCGTTAAAATGTAATATCGGAAATTATCGGTATCGTTTTTTTTATTATCGGTATCGTTTTTTTTTTTGTTTGTTTTTTTTTGTTTTTTTTTTATTAAATCAACATAAAAAACACAAGATACACTTACAATTAATGCACCAACCCAAAAAACCTCCCTCCTCATTCACACAAAAGGGTTGTTTCTTTCTGTTATTAATATTCTGGTTCCTACATTATATATCAATATATATCAATACAGTCTGCAGGGATACAGTCCGTAAGCACACATGATTGTGCGTGCTGCTGGTCCACTAATAGTACTAACCTTTAACAGTTAATGTTACTCATTTTCATTAATTACTAGTTTCTATGTAACTGTTTTTATATTGTTTTACTTTCTTTTTTATTCAAGAAAATGGTTTTAATTTATTTATCTTATTTTATTTTATAATTATTTTTTAAAGTACCTTATCTTCACCATACCTGGTTGTCCAAATTAGACATAATAATGTGTTAATTCCACGACTGTATATATCGGTTGATATCGGTATCGGTTGATATCGGTATCGGTAATTAAAGAGTTGGACAATATCGGAATATCGGATATCGGCAAAAAGCCATTATCGGACATCCCTAATTATTATTATTATTATTATTAACAATAGAAAAATGTGCTATCACGGTTATCATTACAAATGTCCAATATTCCTATATTGTCCAACTCTTAATTACCGATTCCGATATCAACCGATACCGATATATACAGTCGTGGAATTAACACTTTATTATGCCTAATTTTGTTGTGATGCCCCGCTAGATGCATTAAACAATGTAACTTTACCATGAATTGATTAACGTGGACCCCGACTTAAACAAGTTGAAAAACGTATTCGGGTGTTACCATTTAGTGGTCAATTGTACGGAATATGTACTCTACTGTGCAATCTACTAATACAAGTTTCAATCAATCAATCAAAAACAAGGTTTTCCCAAATAAGAGAACAACTTCAACTCCAGTTATGGAAAAAAGTGCCAACATGGCACTGCCATATTTATTATTAAAGTCACACAGTGCATTATTTTTTTTAACATGCCTCAAAACAGCAGCTCTCCCTGAGATAATCCTAATACCCACTACAACTATGGGAAATACTATACTTTGACTTTCACAAAGTGCATTGTTTTTTTATTTTTTTAAACATGCCTCAAAACAACAGCTACAAAAACAATGAAGGCACACAGCTTCAGTCCAGAGTATACTAGAGCATACTTGTCAACCTTGAGACCTCCGAATTCGGGAGAGGGGGTGGGGGTGGGGCTGGGGGGGCGGGGTTTGATGGTAGTGGGAGGTGTATATTGTAGCGTCCCGGAAGAGTTAGTGCTGCAAGGGGTTCTGGGTATTTGTTCTGTTGTGTTTACCGTATTTCCTTGAATTGCCGCCGGGTATATAGTATGCGCCTGCCTAGAATTACTGCCGGGTCAAACTCGTTTCGCAAAATAATTAGCGCATGCTTAGCATTACCGCCGGCTCAGGATTAACGCCGGGTCAAACTCGTTTCGCAAAATATTATTTTTATTAGCGCATGTCTAGAGTTTCCGCCGGGTCAAACTCGTTTCGCAAAATAATTAGCATATGCCTAGAATTTCTGCGGGTCAAACTCGTTTCGCAAAATAATTAGCATATGCCTAGAATTTCTGCCGGGTCAAACTCGTCACGTCACGAGTGACACTTCACCTGTCATCATTTTCAAAATGGAGGAGGCTGATTTCAACAATTTGAAATCGCATCAAGGGAAGAAGATTAAGAGCTATTCAGTAGGATTTAAAGGCCTACTGAAATTATTTTTTTTTATTTAAACGGGAATAGCAGATCCATTCTATGTGTCATACTTGATCATTTCGCGATATTGCCATATTTTTGCTGAAAGGATTTAGTACAGAAAATCGACGATAAAGTTCGCAACTATTGCTCGCTGATAAAAAAAAAGCCTTGCCTGTACCGGAAGTAGCGTGACGTCACAGGAGCTAGTATTCCTCACAATTCCCCATTGTTTACAATGGAGCGAGAGAGATTTGGACCGAGAAAGTGATGATTACCCCATTAATTTGAGCGAGGATGAAAGATTTGTAGATGAGGAACGTTACAGTGAACGACTTGAGAGGCAGTGATTGACATATCTTTTTTCGCTCTGACCGTAACTTAGGTACAAGCTGGCTCATTGGATTCCACACTCTCCTTTTTATATTGTGGATCACGGATTTGTATTTTAAACCACCTCGGATACTATATCCTCTTGAAAATGAGAGTCGAGCACGCGAAATGGACATTTAAAGTGACTTTTATCTCCAAGACAATACATCGGTGACACACTTAGCTACTGAGCTAGCGCGATAGCATCGTTCTCAAATGAAGATAGAAACAAAATAAATAAACCCCTTAATGGAAGGATAGATAGAAAATCAACAATACTATTAAACCGTGGACATGTAAATACACGGTTAATGATTTCCAGGCTGGCGAAGGTTAACAATGCTGTGCTAACGACGCCATTGAAGCTAACTTAGCAACCAGACCTCACAGAACTATGTACTCTCTCCTTTTTCTATTGTGAATCACAGATTTGTATTTTAAACCACCTCGGATACTATATCCTCTTGAAAATGAGAGTGGAGCACGCGAAATGGACATTTAAAGTGACTTATCTCCAAGACAATACATCGGTGACACACTGAGCTACCAAACCCTTAAAGACAGTACACTAATGCAAATATCACAGATATTACAGTATTGTACTTAGCCGCTAAGACACCGATCGATCCCACCTACAACGTTCTTCTTTGCAGTCTCCATTGTTCATTAAACAAATTGCAAAAGATTCACCAACACAGATGTCCAGAATAATGTGGAATTTTGTCAAAGAAAACAAGAGGCTTTTCTATCGGGTCCGATGGGGTCCAACCACTTCCGTTGCTTTTGTGACGTCACGCGCATAAATCATATCCAAAGGAGTTTTTCAACCGGAAGTGTGGCGGGAATTTTAAAATTGCACTTTATAAGTTAACCCGGCCGTATTGGCATGTGTTGCAATGTTAAGATTTCATCATTGATATATAAACTATCAGACTGCGTGGTTGGTAGTAGTGGGTTTCAGTAGGCCTTTAAGGTCCAAGCTATTGAATATGCTAAAAAGAACAGTAAGCAGCTATGTTTTATTAATATACCATTGCTGCATGTGTCAAATATGAGTCATTAAATGACTCCCGCTTCCTGGTGGTAGAGGGCGCTAGTGATCCTTCTTGCGACTACTCTGCTGCAGAAGAAGTGACAACAAGCAGCAACAGCTTTAGCAGCCATCGTTTATTTTTTCCTCTAGCTTGTACTTTTAACATGGAGGATTACATATCTAAAATAAAACCGTTTTCTAAACTGGACTTTCAATCGAAGCAGGAGGTAATAATTAAAGGAATATCTCCATCGAGACAGAGACTTTTAAAACTGAAGAAAGATAAGGAAGACTTCTATAAACAAGTTATCGATGCTTTTGGTCAGAAGGAGCTGTGCATGGACTTCATTTACAAGTAAAGGTAAGACCATAATAACGTTTTTTTTATTAAATGTGCTTTTCATGATGGTATCCTTACATCACACTCAAATTTATAAGCGCAGGCCTAAATTTACCGCATGCCTTTGGTAAGTGCCGGAGTGAGAAGAGGGTTTTAAAATAATTAGCGCATGCTTGCTTTTACCGCATGCCTTTGGTAAGCGCCGGAGTGAGAAGAGGTTTTATATTAATTGCCGCCCCGGCGCCAATTCAAGGAAATACGGTATGTTGTGTTACAGTGCGGATGTTCTCCCGAAATGTGTTTGTCATTCTTGTTTGGTGTGGGTTCACAGTGTGGCGCATATTTGTAACAGTGTTAAAGTTGTTTATACGACCACCCTCAGTGTGACCTGTATGGTTGTTCATCAAGTATGCCTTGCATTCACTTGTGTGGTGTAAAAGCCGCATACATTATGTGACTGGGCCGGCACGCTGTTTGCATGGAGGAAAAGCGGACGTGACGACAGGTTGTAGAGGACGCTAAAGGCAATGCCTTTAAGGCACACCCCCAATAATGATGTCCGGGTGGAAATCGGGAGAATGGTTGCCTCGGGAGATTTTCGGGAGGGGCACTGAAATTCGGGAGTCTCCCGGGAAAATCGGGAGGTTGAAACCGATACCGATAATTTCTGATATTACATTTTAAAGCATTTACATCTCTACCTGTTACACTTGTCTTTACTATTTACAACAAACTCATTAGTGGTATTAATGCTGACTAAGCAGTTTTCTCCTTACTGCTATTACAACATTGGTTATGTTGCTGCTCTGTTGTGCAACATACCTGTTATTAATGAGTGCACATGCACTGAAAAAGAGCTAAGATTTCCTTTTTATTTTCTTATGAATTATTCTCATGAATATTTTCTTATTCCAAACCATTATTAAAGGGGAACTGCACTTTTTTGGGCAAATTTTATACATCATTCAAAATCCTTAAGTGAGACAAGAACACATTTGTAAATAAATGCTAGCAAAAAACGTTAACAATGGAGATAATGGGAGTCATTACGTTTATGCGTTTATTCCGCCTACAAAGCACTCTAAAAAAAACCCTCCATCAAAGTTGTATATATGTACTGTAAATACATATGTAATGTAGTAACAGGCACATTCATAATAACATGTAATATTTACATATTTTAGGCATACGGTGGCGTATTAATTTCACAGAAGCAACATTGTCTTTTCCCTTCACAACAACAACGCTACTAATCACAGCAGACGTCATGAGAGCCAACACATGCTACTTTGGGACAATTGACAATTCAGCGCCTTATATTTTTGTGCCTGTATACACAAAGAATGAGCTACAAGATTTAGAATGTGAGCAGTTTCCATAATAAATAAATCCCTTACTGTACAATGTTTGCTCTCATTGGGATGCCGACTGATGGAATGTTCATATCTTCCCATTTAGATGAAGGATTAATCATAATCCTCACGCAGATTAAATAAAAAAACGAAACAAACGTCTTTTTGTGACTTTTCTCAGTTTATGGGGTTTATGGGCGTAATAGATTACTCCCATTAGCTGCATGTTTAAAGTTAGAATAGAATAGAATAGAGTTGTATTTGTCATTATCACAGTGAACAGGTTCAAAGAACAAGAAATTGAAGCAGATCCCCTAAAATGCATGCACAATAATTTAGTAATATAAATAGTAAAAAAAAAGATAAAAACGAAGATATGTATCTATATATATGTATATATCCACACACATGCATACCATATTTTTCGGACTATAAGTCAGTTTTTGTCATAGTTTGGCCGGGGGTGCGATTTATAATCAGGAGCGACTTATGTGTGAAATTATTAACACATTACCGTAAAATATCAAATAATATTATTTAGCTCATTCACGTAAGAGACTAGACGTATAAGATTTCATGGGATTTAGTGATTAGGAGTGACAGATTGTTTGGTAAACGTATATCATGTTCTATATGTTATAGTTATTTGAATGACTCTTACCATAATATGTTACGTTAACATACCAGGCATGTTCTCAGTTGGTTATTTATGGGTCATATAACGTACACTTATTCAGCCTGTTGTTCACTATTCTTTATTTATTTTAAATTGCCTTTTAAATGTCTATTCTTGGTGTTGGGTTTTATCAAATAAATTTCCCCCAAAAATGCGACTTATACTCCAGTGCGACTTATACTGTATATGTTTTTTTCCTTCTTTATTATGCATTTTCGGCAGGTGCGACTTATACTCCGGTGCGACTTATACTCCAAAAAATACGGTATATCCATACATATGCATATATACACATATACACATATAACATTATTGCACATTATAGTCCGAAAAAATAAAAAGACATGATGCATGAGGACATGACGGACACATTGTGCTCACTCAGGCCTGTTTAATGCTACTATGGCTCTTGGGTAAAAACAGTTTTTTAGTCTATTTGTGCTCGCTTTTAGCACCCTATTACGTCTGCCCGAGGGTAGCAGTTCTAGGTGGCAGTGCCCGGGGTGGAATGGGTCTTTCAGGACGCTCTGTGCTTTCCTGAGACAGCGGGTGCTGTACAGGTCAGCCAGGGAGGGGAGGGGGCAACCGATGATCTTCTGGGCGGTCTTTACGACCCTCTGGAGCGCCTTTTTTAGTTAAACTTAAAGTACCACTGATAGTCACACACCCACTAGCTGTGGTGAAATTACTCTCTGCGTTTGACCCATCCCCTTGTTCCACCCCCTGAGGGGTGAGGGGAGCAGTGAGCAACAGCGTTGGCCATGCTCGGGAATCATTTTTGGGGATTTAACCCCCAATTCCAACCCTTGATGCTGAGTGCCAAGCAGGGAGGTAATGGGTCCCATTTTTATAGTCTTTGGTATGACTCGGCCGGGGTTTTGAACTCACGACCTACCAATTTCAGGGCGTACACTCTAACCACTAGGCCACTGAGCAGGTAGCCACCTCATACTTGCCGTATAGTGCAAATTAGCATAAAAAAAACAAAAACATATGTGTTCTTGTCTTGCATTGGGATTGTGAATGATAGACACGTCCCAAAAAAGGGCAGTTCCCCTCTAAGGTTAAAAAAGTAGATTGTTGTACAAAACCCAAAACCAGTGAAGTTGGCACGTTGTGTAATTTGTAAATAAAAACAGAATACAATGATTTGCAAATCCTTTTCAACTTATATTCAATTGAATAGACTGCAAAGACAAGATATTTAATGTTCGAACTGAGAAACATCTTGTTTTTTTGCAATTAATCATTAACTTAGAATTTAATGGCAGCAACACGTTGCAAAAGAGTTGGCGCAAGGGCATTTTTACCACTGTGTTACATGGCCTTTCATTTTAACAAAATTCGGTAAATGTTTGGGAACTGAGGAGACACATTTTTGAAGCTTCTCAGGTGGAATTCTTTCCCATTCTTGCTTGATGTACAGCTTAAGTTGTTCAACAGTCCGGGGGTCTCCGTTGTCCTATTTTACGCTTCATAATGCGCCACACATTTTCAATGGGAGACAGGTCTGGACTACAGGCAGGCCAGTCTAGTACCCACACTCTTTTACTATGAAGCCACGCTGTTGTAACACGTGGCTTGTCATTGTCTTGCTGAAATAAGCAGGGGCGTCCATGATAACGTTGCTTGGATGGCAACATATGTTGCTCCAAAACCTGTATGTACCTTTCAGCATTAATGGCGCCTTCACAGATGTGTAAGTTACCCATGTCTTGGGCACTAATACACCCCCATACCATCACAGATGCTGGCTTTTCAACTTTGCGCTTAGAACAATCCGGATGGTTCTTTTCCTCTTTGTTCCGGAGGACACGACGTCCACAGTTTCCAAAAACAATTTGAAATGTGGACTCGTCAGACCATAGAACACTTTTCCACTTTGCATCAGTCCATGTTAGATGAGCTCGGGCCCAGCGAAGCCGGCAGCTTTTCTGGGTGTTGTTGATAAATGGCTTTCACTTTGCATAGTAGAGATTTAATTAGAGCATTTGCAGTATTTAAAACGCCTGCCTGTATGATGCAGTGCACTTCAACAAACTACAACTAGGTCATTGAAAATATTACAAGTGTATTACAGTCTTTAAATGTAACACAGTAATACCCCTGTTTTTGTGCATCCAACTATTTAATAGGATTTGTTTTTTGGCGAAGATTATCCCTGAACGTTTTTGTTTTACCGACTCAGTTATCGTAGGATGCTAAGCACTGGTTTTGCAAAATAAGTCGCCTTGGGGCCAAATAAAGTTGCAAATGTCAGCACTTTAATCAATAACCAGAGAAACACTTGAATTCAAGAAAGAAAAACTATGTAGGTGGGGTCTGCATGACTCTCATTCTCTTCTTCCCTTTACATTAATCACCCTATTCACCAACAAGTCTTCAATAAAGGTAAAAATGACGTTTGCAACTTGCTCCCAGTTACATTTCTCAAAGCAAAAACTATAACAAGAACACCAGCTAGCTTATGTTACCATCAGTGGTTTAACAGAACACATTTGTTTTAAAATGGTCTATATTTTTCCCAATTGCTATGCTTATGTAATAAAAATGTTTGCCGGCACAAAGTCCAGCCCCAGTCGGCAGTGTTGTAGCTACTATTAAATCACTAATCCTCGCCTCCATGGCGACAAATAAAGTAAGTTTCTTACAAGTATCATCCCTGCAGGACGAGGAATAACTAAACATGTTTCACTACACACCGTAGCTCACCGGCGTCACAATGTAAACAAACGCCATTGGTGGATCCACACCTAACATCTAATCAGTGACGTGCGGTGAGGTTCATGGCTGGTGAGGCACTGACTTCATCACAGTCAGATTTACAAATATATGAACCCTAAAGAGTATCTTATTCACCATTTGATTGGCAGCAGTTAACGGGTTATGTTTAAAAGCTCATACAAGCATTCTTCCCTGCTTGGCACTCAGCATCAAGGGTTGGAATTGGGGGTCAAATCACTAAAAATTATTCCCGGGCACGGCGCCGCTGCTGCCCACTGCTCCCCTCACCTCCCAGGGGGTGAACAAGGGAATGGGTCAAATGCAGAGGACACATTTCATTACACCTAGTGTGTGTGTGACAATCATTGGTACTTTAACTTAACTTTAACTTTACACATACAAACTGTAGCACACAAAAAAGCACATTTAATAAAAAAAAACATTATTATGGTCTTACCTTTACTTATAAATGAAGTCCATGCGCCGCTGTTGTGCTGGATTAATGCACCCCCGCCGTAGAATGCACCCCCTGACGGGAGTGTTATATCAACTAAAGCCCACACTTAAACTTTCCACGTGCAAGATTGAATCTATTTTAAAAAAGTTATTTAATAAGAAGCCAAAAAGTGCAAAAACAATAATGTTCGTGTTGGATGAGTTGTGAATGAATGAAATATGAAATCCGGGCTGCAGTCTGCAGGTGTACCTAATGTTGTGGCCCTGCATTCATTCACAACTCCTCCAACACGAACATTATTGTTTTTGCACTTTTTGGCTTCTTATTAAATAACTTTTTTAAATAGATTCAATCTTGCACGTGGAAAGTTTAAGTGTGGGCTTTAGTTGATACAACACTCCCGTCAGGGGGTGCATTCTATGGCGGGGGTGCATTCTCTACCACCAGGAGGCGGGATTACTGCGAGCCTCAGCCAGTGCGTCGTTTGCAGCCGTTTTATGATCGCTCAGCACAAGAAATACGTTACACACATGCAGTTGTTGACAAAATACACTGTACATTATATACCTCAGCTAACTAAACTATGGAAATGTATAATATAATTCATATAGCAATACGGTCTCACTGCACAGCAGGCCAGCAGTTAGCCGAGTCCGCAATCCATGTTGAGGCACAACGCAGTGACGTGCCTCAACTGGCTGCTGATCACCGCACCGTCTCTTCTCAGTATTTGAACGGGAAATGTGAAAATTCAGTCATTTTGAATAAAAATTATATAAAACTGGTGAAGTTAAATGGAAAATAACTTTATAGTATAATCACTGGATACATATAACAATTTAATAATTTTTTTTTCTTTTTAAATTTTTTTTCTTTCCATGATGGCACGTGAGCGTATCTAGTCGATACTACTATGATTAAATCAAAAAATTTTAGCATCACAAAATCTTCTTTCGTTTTTTTTAAATATCATTTTTATAAACTCAGGAAATACGTCTCTGGACACATGAGGACTTTGAATATGACCAATGTATGATCCTGTAACTACTTGGTATCGGATTGATACACACATTTGTGGTATCATCCAAAACGAATGTAAAGCATCCAAACAACAGAAGAATAAGTGATTATTACATTTTAACAGAAGTGTAAATAGAACATGTTAAGAGAGAAAGTAAGCTGATAATAACAGTAAATGAACAAGTAGATTAATAATAAATGTTCTACCACTTGTCCTTAATAATTTTGACAAAATAACAGAATGGAAAATTACACAATATGTTACTGCATATGTCAGCAGACTAATTAGGAGTCTTTGTTTGCTTACTTACTACTAAAAGAAAAGTTTTCTAGTATGTTCACTATTTTATTTAAGGACAAACTGTCCTTTCAAAATTATCGCTGTATCAGAGACATGGATGGATCCAAAAAAAGGAATGGACTTTGGACTAGAAGGATATGAACCCAATTATATTAATAGAGTAAATAAGAATGGAGGCGGAGTTGCTGTATATGTGATGAAGGACTTCCATTACAAGGTGGTAAAAGACATGTCACTGGCTATTGACAATGTTTTAGAGTGTATAACCATTGAGATATGTCATGAAAAAAATAGAAATGTATTGATCAGTTGTATATATAGGGCACCCAACTCAAGTATTGAAGGATTTGAAGACTGGATTAAGGGAACTTTCAATGGAATCAGTCAAAAAGTACTCTTTTTATGTGGAGACTTCAACATTGATCTCTTGAACCCCAACAAGCAAAAGTCCATTAATGATTTCACAGATACAATGTATAGTATGAGTTTGTATCCTCAAATCACAAGGCCAACCAGAATTGCAAGTCACAGTGCTACACTTATTGACAATATATTCACTAATGTCTTTGATAATAATAAAATAATAATAATAATAATAATAAATAAAGTAATAATAATAATAAATAAAGTGGACTGCTAACAACCGACATCAGCGACCATCTGCCAGTCTTTACTATTTATGATGGGAACTACAGGAAGAAGAACATTGACAAAAAGACATTTCAAAGACTATGTACAGAGGAAGGAATGATTTTCTTCAAGAAGGATCTGAGGAAACAAATTTGGGACAATGTATATAATGAAGATGATGTAGATGATGCAAATGGGAATTTTGTCAACACCTTTCTAACACTCTATGATAAACATTGCCCATGGAAAGAACGTAGTAAGAAGCAAAAGAAAAACAACCAACCGTGGATGACAAAAGGACTGAAAAATGCTTGTCACAAAAAAAACACATTGTATCGAATATTTATAACACAAAGATCTATAGAGGCAGAAAATAAGTATAAGAAATATAAAAACAAGCTAATTGGTATACTACGAACATGTAAGAAGGAATACTACAGTCAATTATTAAACAAGAACAAAAACAACATGAGAGCAACATGGGGCATCCTAAATAGCATCATTAAAAATGGTGCTAAGAAAGATTACCCCCAGTACTTTCTAGATGGACATACAAAAAATGACAATATGAACCAAATAGCTGAACGTTTCAATGATTATTTTGTTAATATCGGAACAAATCTGGATCAAAGAATTCCAAATGCAGATGATGGGTCAGTTGAGGACTTGAGTGAGCTCATAGACAGAAATCCCAATTCCATGTTTCTTAAAAGTGTAACAAAAGAAGAAATAATCAAAACTGTAAAAAATTGTAAATCCAAGACTTCAACTGACCGTCATGGAATAGATATGGTAACGATAAAAAAGGTTATAGAAGACATTTCAGAACCTCTGACATATGTCACCAATGTATCATTTTTAACCGGAAAATTCCCAGACAAAATGAAAATTGCAAAAGTCGTACCAATCTATAAGAATGGAGACGTACACCAGTTTACTAACTACAGACCAGTTTCATTACTTCCACAATTCTCCAAAATCATGAAAAAATTATTCAATAGTCGATTAGATTTATTTATTAACAAAAGTGGGACGCTCGTGGAGAACCAATATGGATTTCGAGCAAATATCTCAACATCAATAGCATTAATTAAAATAACAGAGGAAATTACCAATGCAATAGATGGTAAAGAATGTGCGGCAGCAGTATTCATGGACTTAAAAGCATTTGATACAATTAATCATGATATTTTAATACAAAAATTAGAACGATATGGCATCAGAGGTTTGGTCTTGAACTGGGTAAGAAGCTATTTAACCAACAGGAAGCAATATGTGAAGATGGGTGAAAATATGTCAATACGGCTAGATATATCCTGTGGTGTGCCGCAGGGATCAATACTGGGACCAAAATTGTTTAATCTTTATATAAACGACATTTGTAAAGTTACAAAGGACTTAAAGTTAGTTTTATTTGCAGATGATACAACTGCTTTCTGTTCAGGAGAGAACACACAGAAGATAATACAAATATTAACAGAAGAAATGAACAAATTAAAAAGATGGTTTGACAAAAATAGACTATCTTTGAATCTCAGTAAAACTAAAATAATGCTATTTGGTACTACTGCCTTCGGTAATAGCACCATTCCCAAATTATGTCGGCTCTATTGATAAACTCACTAACAACTTTGACGATGCCTTGCGCGAAATTATTGATAGTATAGCACCGCTAAAGCAAAAAAGGGCCCCTAAAAGGCGCACCCCATGGTTTACAGAAGAAATTAGAGCTCATAAATTATCATGTAGAAAACTGGAACGCAAATGGCGCGCGACTAAACTTGAGGTTTTCCATCAAGCATGGAGTGATAGTTTAATAACTTATAAACGCATGCTTACCTTAGCTAAAGCTAAATACTACTCAAATCTCATCCGCCTCAACAAAAACGATCCTAAATTTCTGTTTAGTACAGTAGCATCGCTAACCCAACAAGGGACTCCTCCCAGTAGCTCCACCCACTCGGCAGATGATTTTATGAATTTCTTTAATAAGAAAATTGAACTCATTAGAAAGGAGATTAAAGACAACGCATCCCAGCTACAACTGGGTTCTATTAACACAAATACGACTGTATATACGACGGACACTGCCCTCCAAAATAGTCTCTCTATTTTTGATGAAATAACATTAGAGGAATTATTACAGCGTGTAAGTGGGATAAAACAAACAACATGTTTACTTGACCCACTTCCTGGGAAACTTATCAAGGAACTGTTTGTATTATTAGGTCCATCAGTGTTAAATATTATAAACTTATCACTTTCCTCCGGCACTGTTCCCCTAGCATTCAAAAAAGCGGTTATTCATCCTCTGCTCAAAAGACCTAACCTCGATCCTGACCTCATGGTAAACTACCGACCGGTCTCCCACCTTCCGTTTATTTCCAAAATTCTCGAAAAAACTGTTGCACAGCAGCTAAATGAACACTTAGCGACTAACAATCTCTGTGAACCTTTTCAATCCGGTTTCAGGGCAAATCACTCTACGGAGACAGCCCTCGCAAAAATGACTAATGATCTATTGCTAACGATGGATTCTGATGCGTCATCTATGTTGCTGCTTCTTGATCTTAGCGCCGCTTTCGATACCGTCGATCATAATATTTTATTAGAGCGTATCAAAACACGTATTGGTATGTCAGACTTAGCCTTGTCTTGGTTTAACTCTTATCTTACTGACAGGATGCAGTGCGTCTCCCATAACAATGTGACCTCGGACTATGTCAAGGTAACGTGCGGAGTTCCCCAGGGTTCGGTTCTTGGCCCTGCACTCTTTAGTATTTACATGCTGCCGCTGGGTGACATCATACGCAAGTACGGTGTTAGCTTTCACTGTTATGCTGATGACACTCAACTCTACATGCCCCTAAAGCTGACCAACACGCCGGACTGTAGTCAGCTGGAGGCGTGTCTTAATGAAATTAAACAATGGATGTCCGCTAACTTTTTGCAACTCAACGCTAAGAAAACGGAAATGCTGATTATCGGTCCTGCTAGACACCAACATCTATTTAATAATACCACCTTAACATTTGACAACCAAACAATTAAACAAGGAGACTCGGTAAAGAATCTGGGTATTATCTTCGACCCAACTCTCTCGTTTGAGTCACACATTAAGAGTGTTACTAAAACGGCCTTCTTTCATCTCCGTAATATCGCTAAAATTCGTTCCATCTTGTCCACTAGCGACGCTGAGATCATTATTCATGCGTTCGTTACGTCTCGTCTCGATTACTGTAACGTTTTATTTTCGGGCCTCCCTATGTCTAGCATTAAAAGATTACAGTTGGTACAAAATGCGGCTGCAAGGCTTTTGACAAAAACAAGAAAGTTTGATCATATTACGCCTATACTGGCTCACTTGCACTGGCTTCCTGTGCACTTAAGATGCGACTTTAAGGTTTTACTACTTACGTATAAAATATTACACGGTTTAGCTCCAGCCTATCTCGCCGATTGTATTGTACCATATGTCCCGACAAGAAATCTGCGTTCAAAGAACTCCGGCTTATTAGTGATTCCCAGAGCCAAAAAAAAGTCTGCGGGCTATAGAGCGTTTTCTATTCGGGCTCCAGTACTCTGGAATGCCCTCCCGGTAACAGTTAGAGATGCTACCTCAGTAGAAGCATTTAAGTCCCATCTTAAAACTCATTTGTATAATCTAGCCTTTAAATAGACCCCCCCTTTTTTAGACCAGTTGATCTGCCGTTTCTTTTCTTCTCTCCTCTTCTCCCCTGTCCCTTGCGAGGGGGAGTCGCATAGGTCCGGTGGCCATGGATGAAGTGCTGGCTGTCCAGAGCCGGGACCCCGGGTGGACCACTAGCCTGTGCATTGGTTGGGGACATCTCTGCGCTGCTGACCCGTCTCCGCTCGGGATGGTTTCCTGTTGGCCCCGCTGTGGACTGGACTCCCGCTGATGTGTTGGATCCACTGTGGACTGGACTTTCACAATGTTATGTCAGACCCACTCGACATCCGTTGCTTTCGGTCTCCCCTAGAGGGGGGGGGTTACCCACATATGCGGTCCTCTCCAAGGTTTCTCATAGTCATTCACCGACGTCCCACTGGGGTGAGTTTTTCCTTGCCCGTATGTGGGCTCTGTACCGAGGATGTCGTTGTGGCTTGTACAGCCCTTTGAGACACTTGTGATTTAGGGCTATATAAATAAACATTGATTGATTGATTGATGATTGATGGTAATAGTAGGAAAGAGCATCATACGCAAATACAAATAGACGGAGTAGACATCGAAAGGGTAAAAGAAACCAGATTTTTGGGAGTATTAATAGATGATAAAATGAACTGGAAATCTCATATACAAAACATACAACATAAGGTAGCAAAAAACATTTCAATAATGAATAAAACAAAACACGTCCTGGGCCAAAAATCACTTCATATTCTCTACTGCTCGCTAGTGTTACCATATCTGAGTTTTTGTGCAGAAATATGGGGAAATAACTACAAATGTGCCCTACATTTGTTAACCGTGTTACAAAAAAGATCAGTTAGAATAATACATAATGTTGGATATAGAGAACATACAAACCCTTTATTTATTAAGTCAAAAATATTAAAGTTTGGTGATTTGGTAAAATTGCAAACAGCTAAAATTATGTACAAAGCAATCTATAACCTGCTACCAAAGAATGTACAACATTTCTTCTCAACTAAAGAGGAGAAATATAACCTTAGAGGAAAAAATAATTTAAAACATGTATATGCATGTACAACACTTAAAACTTTTAGCATAACAGTATGTGGAATTAAATTATGGAATGGATTAAGTAAAGAAGTTAAAAATTGTACTGACATGATCGAGTTTAAGAGGTTGTTTAAATTAATAGTGCTTACAAAGTACAAAGAAGAAGAATTATGAGAAAAACTTCCAACCTTATTGAAAATATTCTTCATCTCAGTATGTTAATAATGACTGAATTAATTAATTACATATTACAAACTGTTGTATATACTAATTCATAGATGTTATTTTATTATATAAAAAGGTCAGTAAATGATTTTATATAATTGTAAACGCTTTGAAGTGGGAAAGGGGTAGGATTAAATACGCTTTGCTTCTTCCTACTCCTTTTCGGGCATGATGTAAATGAAATGTTTTGAAATTGTGTGATGTATTATGATGTAAATGTGTTCATGTTCGAAATAAACTAAAAGAAAGAAAGAAAGAAAAAGAAAGAAACTTGCAATACGAAACATGTTTAATGTACCGTAAGATTTGTTGTTAAAATAAAGCCAATAATGCCATTTTTTGTGGTCCCCTTTATTTAGAAAAGTATCTAAATACATTTTGGTACCTATACCGGTACCAAAATATTGGTATCGCACACATACAAAAGCAGTCCAAGAGAAGCAACAAACAATTTGCAGTCATGTTATAATAGAATATACATTCAATGACAGCTAACATTAACTATCCAAATCACTATTAATAGGTAAAATACCCAAAGTTAATGCACATGTACGTGTTATGTACGTACTTAGTGTACTTCATTACGTTGTAGAAGCCGTAAGAGGGCGGGATATACTGTGTAAAATACATAAAATGTCAGCGCACTCTAGGCATCTGTGTAAAAGTGTGTAAAAATAAATGTCAATTTATCCATTTCAATTACCATTTACATGTATTTTGCATTGTTTTATGCGTGTAAAACTAGAATTATTAATTATGAAATGTGTGGAAATTGCTCAAGTTTTTATATGATTCAGTCTTCGAATTTGTCCTACTACCGTATTTTTCGGATTATAAATCGCAGTTTTTTTCATAGTTTGCGATTTATACTGTGGAGCGACTTATGTGTGGAATTATTAACACACGTAAAATACCAAATAATATTATTTATCTCATTCACGTAAGAGACTAGGCCGGGTGTCATCAACCTGCGGCTCTAGAGCCACATGCGGCTCTTTAGCGCCGCCCTGGTGGCTCCATGTAGTTTGTTTTTTAAAATGTATGGAAATGGAACAAAAATGGGTGAAAAATATGATTTTTGTTTTAATATGGTTTCTGTAGAGGACAAACACGACACAAACCTTCCTAATAGTTAGAAAGCCCACTGTTTAATATGTTTGTTTTTATGCTTCACTGATGAGAGTATTTGGCCAGCGCCGTTTTGTCCTACTAATTTTTTAGCGGCCCTTGAACTCACCGTTGCGTGGACCGTTACTCAAAAGTTTGTTTAAATGTACAACTTTCTCCGAAGCTGCCACAGAAAGACATGTTTTATGCCACTCCATTGTCTCATTTTGTCCACAAAACGTTTTATGCTGTGCGTGAATGCACAAAGGTGAGCTTTGTTGATGTTATTGACTTGTTGAAGTGCTAATCAGGCATATTTGATCACTGCATGACTGCAAGCTAATCAATGCTAACATGCAATTTAGGCTAGCTGTATGTAGGTTAAAATATCTAATATAGACACTTACATCATGTGTTGTCTTCATTATAATACGTATATAAGACTTTTAAAGTCATTTTGATAGTAGGCTAATATAGCTAATATAGACACTAACATCATGTGTTGTCTTCATTATAACACTTATATAAGACTTTTAAAGTCATTTTGATAGTAGGCTAATATAGCTAATATAGACACTTACATCATGTGTTGTCTTCATTATAACACTTATATAAGACTTTTAAAGTCATTTTGATAGTAGGCTAATACAGCTAATATAGACACTTACATCATGTGTTGTCTTCATTATAACACTTATATAAGACTTTTAAAGTCATTTTGATAGTAGGCTAATATAGCTAATATAGACACTTACATCATGTGTTGTCTTCATTATAACACTTATATAAGACTTTTAAAGTCATTTTGATAGTAGGCTAATATAGACACTTACATCATGTGTTGTCTTCATTATAACACTTATTTAAGACTTTTAAAGTAATTTTGATAGTAGGCTAATATAGCTAATATAGACACTAACATCATGTGTTGTCTTCATTATAACACTTATATAAGACTTTTAAAGTCATTTTGATAGTAGGCTAATATATCTAATATAGACACTAACATCATGTGTTGTCTTCATTATAACACTTATATAAGACTTTTAAAGTCATTTTGATAGTAGGCTAATATAGCTAATATAGACACTAACATCATGTGTTGTCTTCATTATAACACTTATATAAAACTTTTAAAGTCATTTTGATAGTAGGCTAATATAGCTAATATAGACACTAACATCATGTGTTGTCTTCTTTATAACACTTATATAAGACTTTTAAAGTCATTTTGATAGTAGGCTAATATAGCTAATATAGACACTAACATCATGTGTTGTCTTCATTATAACACTTATATAAGACTTTTAAAGTCATTTTGATAGTAGGCTAATACAGCTAATATAGACACTTACATCATGTGTTGTCTTCATTATAACACTTATATAAGACTTTTAAAGTCATTTTGATAGTAGGCTAATATAGCTAATATAGACACTTACATCATGTGTTGTCTTCATTATAACACTTATATAAGACTTTTAAAGTCATTTTGATAGTAGGCTAATATAGACACTTACATCATGTGTTGTCTTCATTATAACACTTATTTAAGACTTTTAAAGTAATTTTGATAGTAGGCTAATATAGCTAATATAGACACTAACATCATGTGTTGTCTTCATTATAACACTTATATAAGACTTTTAAAGTCATTTTGATAGTAGGCTAATATATCTAATATAGACACTAACATCATGTGTTGTCTTCATTATAACACTTATATAAGACTTTTAAAGTCATTTTGATAGTAGGCTAATATAGCTAATATAGACACTAACATCATGTGTTGTCTTCATTATAACACTTATATAAAACTTTTAAAGTCATTTTGATAGTAGGCTAATATAGCTAATATAGACACTAACATCATGTGTTGTCTTCATTATAACACTTATATAAGACTTTTAAAGTCATTTTGATAGTAGGCTAATATAGCTAATATAGACACTAACATCATGTGTTGTCTTCATTATAACACTTATATAAGACTTTTAAAGTCATTTTGATAGTAGGCTAATATAGATAATATAGACACTAACATCATGTGTTGTCTTCATTATAACACGTATATAAGACTTTTAAAGTCGTTTTGATAGTAGGCTAATACAGCTAATATAGACACTAACATCATGTGTTGTCTTCATTATAACACTTATATAAGACTTTTAAAGTCATTTTGATAGAAGCTAATATAGCTAATATAGACACTAACATCATGTGTTGTCTTCATTATAACACTTATATAAGACTTTTAAAGTCATTTTTATAGTAGGCTAATATAGCTAATATAGACACTAACATCATGTGTTGTCTTCATTATAACACTTATATAAGACTTTTAAAGTCATTTTGATAGTAGGCTAATATAGCTAATATAGACACTAACATCATGTGTTGTCTTCATTATAACACTTATATAAAACTTTTAAAGTCATTTTGATAGTAGGCTAATATAGCTAATATAGACACTAACATCATGTGTTGTCTTCTTTATAACACTTATATAAGACTTTTAAAGTCATTTTGATAGTAGGCTAATATAGCTAATATAGACACTAACATCATGTGTTGTCTTCATTATAACACTTATATAAGACTTTTAAAGTCATTTTGATAGTAGGCTAATACAGCTAATATAGACACTTACATCATGTGTTGTCTTCATTATAACACTTATATAAGACTTTTAAAGTCATTTTGATAGTAGGCTAATATAGCTAATATAGACACTTACATCATGTGTTGTCTTCATTATAACACTTATATAAGACTTTTAAAGTCATTTTGATAGTAGGCTAATATAGACACTTACATCATGTGTTGTCTTCATTATAACACTTATTTAAGACTTTTAAAGTAATTTTGATAGTAGGCTAATATAGCTAATATAGACACTAACATCATGTGTTGTCTTCATTATAACACTTATATAAGACTTTTAAAGTCATTTTGATAGTAGGCTAATATATCTAATATAGACACTAACATCATGTGTTGTCTTCATTATAACACTTATATAAGACTTTTAAAGTCATTTTGATAGTAGGCTAATATAGCTAATATAGACACTAACATCATGTGTTGTCTTCATTATAACACTTATATAAAACTTTTAAAGTCATTTTGATAGTAGGCTAATATAGCTAATATAGACACTAACATCATGTGTTGTCTTCATTATAACACTTATATAAGACTTTTAAAGTCATTTTGATAGTAGGCTAATATAGCTAATATAGACACTAACATCATGTGTTGTCTTCATTATAACACTTATATAAGACTTTTAAAGTCATTTTGATAGTAGGCTAATATAGATAATATAGACACTAACATCATGTGTTGTCTTCATTATAACACGTATATAAGACTTTTAAAGTCGTTTTGATAGTAGGCTAATACAGCTAATATAGACACTAACATCATGTGTTGTCTTCATTATAACACTTATATAAGACTTTTAAAGTCATTTTGATAGTAGGCTAATATAGCTAATATAGACACTAACATCATGTGTTGTCTTCATTATAACACTTATATAAGACTTTTAAAGTCATTTTGATAGTAGGCTAATATAGATAATATAGACACTTACATCATGTGTTGTCTTCATTATAACACTTATATAAGACTTTTAAAGTCATTTTGATAGTAGGCTAATATAGATAATATAGACACTAACATCATGTGTTGTCTTCATTATAACACGTATATAAGACTTTTAAAGTCGTTTTGATAGTAGGCTAATACAGCTAATATAGACACTAACATCATGTGTTGTCTTCATTATAACACTTATATAAGACTTTTAAAGTCATTTTGATAGAAGCTAATATAGCTAATATAGACACTAACATCATGTGTTGTCTTAATTATAACACTTATATAAGACTTTTAAAGTCATTTTGATAGTAGGCTAATATAGACACTAACATCATGTGTTGTCTTCATTATAACACTTATATAAGACTTTTAAAGTCATTTTGTTAGTAGGCTAATATAGACACTTACATCATGTGTTGTCTTCATTATAACACTTATATAAGACTTTTAAAGTCATTTTGTTAGTAGGCTAATATAGACACTTACATCATGTGTTGTCTTCATTATAACACTTATATAAGACTTTTAAAGTCATTTTGATAGTAGGCTAATACAGCTAATATAGACACTTACATCATGTGTTGTCTTCATTATAACACTTATATAAGACTTTTAAAGTCATTTTGATAGTAGGCTAATATAGCTAATATAGACACTAACATCATGTGTTGTCTTCATTATAACACGTATATAAGACTTTTAAAGTCATTTTGATAGTAGGCTAATATAGACACTTACATCATGTGTTGTCTTCATTATAACACGTATATAAGACTTTTAAAGTCATTTTGATAGTAGGCTAATATAGACACTTACATCATGTGTTGTCTTCATTATAACACTTATATAAGACTTTTAAAGTCATTTTGATAGTAGGCTAATATAGACACTTACATCATGTGTTGTCTTCATTATAACACTTATATAAGACTTTTAAAGTCATTTTGATAGTAGGCTAATATAGCTAATATAGACACTAACATCATGTGTTGTCTTCATTATAACACTTATGTAAGACTTTTAAAGTCATTTTGATAGTAGGCTAATATAGATAATATAGACACTAACATCATGTGTTGTCTTCATTATAACACGTATATAAGACTTTTAAAGTCGTTTTGATAGTAGGCTAATACAGCTAATATAGACACTAACATCATGTGTTGTCTTCATTATAACACTTATATAAGACTTTTAAAGTCATTTTGATAGTAGGCTAATATAGCTAATATAGACACTAACATCATGTGTTGTCTTCATTATAACACTTATATAAGACTTTTAAAGTCATTTTGATAGTAGGCTAATATAGCTAATATAGACACTAACATCATGTGTTGTCTTCATTATAACACTTATATAAGACTTTTAAAGTCATTTTGATAGTAGGCTAATATAGACACTTACATCATGTGTTGTCTTCATTATAACACGTATATAAGACTTTTAAAGTCATTTTGATAGTAGGCTAATATAGACACTTACATCATGTGTTGTCTTCATTATAACACTTATATAAGACTTTTAAAGTCATTTTGATAGTAGGCTAATATAGACACTTACATCATGTGTTGTCTTCATTATAACACTTATATAAGACTTTTAAAGTCATTTTGATAGTAGGCTAATATAGACACTAACATCATGTGTTGTCTTCATTATAACACTTATATAAGACTTTTAAAGTCATTTTGATGGTAGGCTAATATAGACACTTACATCATGTGTTGTCTTCATTATAACACTTATATAAGACTTTTAAAGTCATTTTGATAGTAGGCTAATACAGCTAATATAGACACTAACATCATGTGTTGTCTTCATTATAACACTTATATAAGACTTTTAAAGTCATTTTGATAGTAGGCTAATATAGACACTTACATCATGTGTTGTCTTCATTATAACACTTATTTAAGACTTTTAAAGTCATTTTGATAGTAGGCTAATACAGCTAATATAGACACTAACATCATGTGTTGTCTTCATTATAACACTTATATAAGACTTTTAAAGTCATTTTGATAGTAGGCTAATACAGCTAATATAGACACTAACATCATGTGTTGTCTTCATTATAACACTTATGATTTTTTGCGGCTCCAGACCGATTACTATTTTTGTATTTGTGGTCCAATATGGCTCTTTCAACATTTTGGGTTGCCGACCCCAGGACTAGGCGTATATCAGCAATCGTCACACACACACACGTCAACCAATAAAAATTTGGCGGGGGCGGGTCATGGCAGAAGTGCAAAAAAAACGATGCTACCTGCTACTTTTTCCGTACCTATGAAAATTGATCATTTCAACATTGGCGGTAATTTCTAAAAACTGATTTTATGCGTCATATAACGTGCACTTATTCAGCCTGTTGTTCACTATTCTTTATTTATTTTAAATTGCCTTTCAAATATCTATTCTTGGTGTTGGGTTTTATTAAATACATTTCCCCCCAAAAATGTGACTTATACTCCAGTGCGACTTATATATGTTTTTCCCTTCTTTATTATGCATTTTCGGCCGGTGCGACTTATACTCCGAAAAATACGGTACTTACTAACAAAAACTGAGGTTGTCATGTATGACTGTTGAGGGAGGTGTTTTTTCTATATGAGGTGTGTGCATCTGATTGCATTTACTGATATGAAACTAATTTGGTGGCGTGACCCCGCTCACCGACCCCCTCCAGCAACAACTTGGCTGGTGGCGGACAGCAGCGTCAGCAGCAGCTCATCGCTCTCACAGGACGGGGGTGATTACTTGGCCACAGTATTGTGGCTCCTGCATCTAAATATAGCCCTCGCTGTTGGGCCGGGGGAAGGGCGGGCTGCCGGGAGCGTGACGGCGGCGGTGGTGATACAGGCGTGCAGCCGTCATTGATTTAGCAGCAAGGGCGAGACAGCTGATTAACATTTATGCGTTGGATGCGCCACATACTACCTGGTATGTCGATGGAGTTCTAACAGGAATGCATGAACTGCAAGCAAAGATACCTCACAAAATGCTTCCACAAATCTTAGTTACGGTATTTTAAATCAATGTTCAAGTAAAAAAAAATTTTTTTTATTGTAAAGAATAATATATACATTTTAATTTAATTCTTCATTTTAGCTTCTGTTTTTTCGACGAAGAATATTTGTGAAATATTTCTTCAAACTTATTATGATTAAAATTCAAAAAAATGATTCTGACAAATCTAGAAAATCTGTAGAATCATATTTAAATCTTATTTCAAAGTCTTTTGAATGTCTTTTAAAATTGTTGTTCTGGAAAATCTAGAAGAAAGAATGATTTGTCTTTGTTAGAAATATAGCTTGGTCCATCCATCCATCCATCCATTTCCTACCGCTTGTCCCGTTCGGGGTCGCGGGGGGTGCTAGAGCCGATCTCAGCTGAATTCGGGCGGAAGGCGGGGTACACTCTGGACAAGTCGCCACCTCATCACAGGGCCAACACAGATAGACAGACAACATTCACACTCTAGGGCCAATTTAGTGTTGCCAATCAACCTATCCCCAGGTGCATGTTTTTGGCGGTGGGAGGAAGCCGGAGTACCCGGAGGGAACCCACGCAGTCACGGGGAGAACATGCAAACTCCACACAGAAAGATCCCGAGCCCGGGATTGAACCCAGGACTACTCAGGACCTTCGTATTGTGAGGCACATGCACTAACCCCTGTGCCACCATGCTGCCTAGCTTGGTCCAATTTGTTATATATTCTAACAAAGTGCAGATTGGATTTTAACCTATTTAAAACATGTCATCAAAATTCTAAAATTAATTTTAACCAGGAAAAATTACTAATGATGTTCCATAAATTATTTTTTTAATTTTTTCAAAAAGTTTCGAATTAGCTAGTTTTTCTCTTCTTTTTTTCGGTTGAATTTTAAATTTTAAAGAGTCGAAATAGAGAAAGATAAAGATAAACTAGGTTTGAAAATTTAATTTTAATTTTTTTCGTGTTTTCTCCTCTTTTAAACCGTTCAATTAAGTGTTTTTTTCATCATTTATTCTCTACAAAAAACCTTCCGTAAAAGGGAAAAAAATGTACAACGGAATGACAGACAGAAATACCCATTTTTTAAATATATATATAGATTTATTTATTTAGCTATTCTTGTTTAAATCACACTTACATGTAACTTACAAATGACAATATATATATATATAAACTTTTAAATGTAAAGTGTTTTTTGTGTTTAATATAAAATATCTAGATAAAATGGGATATTGTGATTTCACAAGACTGTCTTAGAAGTGATCATTTGAAAATGTTCAATTTGAAAAATGTGTAGTTAGAGAAAATGTAAAAATAAAGTGTCGCATATTGATATTTATCTGTTTCTATATATATTTATGGTTAGAAATCATTAAGATGATCAGTGTTTCCACAAAGATAAATATAATTAATTATTAATGATAACAGAGTTAAAGGTAAATTGAGCAAATTGGCTATTTCTGGCAATTTATTTAAGTGTGTATCAAACTGGTAGCCCTTCGCATTAATCAGTACCCAAGAAGTAGCTCTTGGTTTCAAAAAGGTTGGTCACACTGAGGGTAGCCGTATGAACAACTTTAACACTGTTACAAATATGCGCCACACTGTGAAACCACACCAAACAAGAATGACAAACACATTTCGGGAGAACATCCGCACCGTAACACAACATAAACACAACAGAACAAATGCCCAGAACCCCTTGCAGCACTAACTCTTCCGGGACGCTACAATATACACCCCCCCCCCACCTCATGTCCCAAATTCCAAGCTGCTGTTTTGAGGCATGTTAAAAAAAATAATGCACTTTGTGACTTCAATAATAAATATGGCAGTGCCATTTTGGCATTTTTTTTCCATAACTTGAGTTGATTTATTTTGGAAAACCTTGTTACATTGTTTAATGCATCCAGCGGGGCATCACGACAAAATTAGGCATAATAATGTGTTAATTACACGACTGTATGTATCGGTATCGGTTGATATCGGACACGGTAATTAAGAGTTGGACAATATCGGATATGGGCAAAAAAGCCATTATCGGACATCTCTAATTTTAACCTTGCTAGCAAACGTACAACACTGGGTTTCAAACTTGTGATTTACATCACTAAGGTGTTCCTCAAGGCACCCCTCTAAGTCCTCATCTTTTTCCATTTTCCGTAATAACTTAGATGTTGCTGTAACTTGTTTACTTCAGAAGCAGTCTGTAGTAATTTCTTCAACGTCTTTAGTTATACTGGTGGTGTTTCTCAAGGTTCCATTTTAGGTCCTCTCTTTTTTTTATTACAAAAGTATTTGGGCTGTTCAACTTGTTGCCCACGAGTTCAGTTAAAAAAAGACTCACATTTTTTTTGCAGCTGCTCTTTAATAGACACAACAAATAGACCGAAATCAAATGTCTAGTTAGTGAAAGGGCGTTGGTTTTCCGGAATATACAAAATAGGACTAATATTGAAGTAGAGATGTCCGATAATGGCTTTTTTGCCGATTTCCGATATTCCGATATTGTCCAACTCTTAATTACCGATTCCTATATCAACCGATACCGATATATACAGTCGTGGAATTAACACCTTATTATGCCTAATTTTGTTGTGATGCCCCGCTGGATGCATTAAACAATGTAACAAGGTTTTCCAAAATAAATCAACTCAAGTTACGGAAAAAAATGCCAACATGGCATTGCCATATTTATTATTTAAGTCACAAAGTGCATTCTTTTTTTTAACATGCCTCAAAACAGCAGCTTGGAATTTGGGACATGCTCTCCCTGAGAGAGCATGAGGAGGTTGAGGTGGGCGGGGTTGAGGTGGGGGGTGGGGGGGTTGCGGGGGGTGTATATTGTAGCGTCCCGGAAGAGTTAGTGCTGCAAGGGGTTCTGGGTATTTGTTCTGCTGTGTTTATGTTGTGTTACAGTGCGGATGTTCTCCCGAAATGTGTTTGTCATTCTTGTTTGGTGTGGGTTCACAGTGTGGCGCATTTTTGTAACAGTGTTAAAGTTGTTAATAAGGCCACCCTCAGTGTGACCTGTATGGCTGTTGACCAAGTATGCCTTGCATTCACTTGTGTGTGTGAAAAGCCATAGATATTATGTGACTGGGCCGGCACACAAAGGCAGTGCCTTTAAGGTTTATTGGCGCTCTGTACTTCTCCCTTCGTCCGTGTACACAGCTGCGTTTTAATAAGTCCTACATTTTTTTTTTTGAAACCGGTACCGATAATTTTCGATATTACATTTTAAAGCATTTATTGGCCGATAATATCTATATTGAAGGGATAAATTTGGCCCGTTGATTGTTAGCTTCCTGGGAAAACAATTTAGTTGAATATCCCTGGTGTAGAACGATAAAACAAATTAGGGCTGTGAAAGTTAATGCGATATTAATGAGTTAACAAAAGTTTCCTGTAACGGCAGTCATTTTTTTTATTGCGCGGTTAACATGCGTCCTGCGTGACCCTCAGTCCATACCGCGGCGGTGGAAAATCAGCGGCGTTCCAGCTGATGTTGAGTCACAGGAACGAATAGAGAGTAGAACTGGACAAAGAAAAAGGTATATTGACTTGTAAAATTAGCTTTCCACAAGACCAAAGTTATTTTCATATTTACTTTTCCACAGTTCTTAGCTGCTACTATTACAGGCAACTATTACAGGCAACTTTTTTTTTCTAAAGTTGCTTTTTTCTTTTTTGATTGAGACTTTTATTAGTAGATTGCACAGTACAGTACATATTCCGTACAATTGACCACTAAATGGTAACACCCGAATAAGTTTTTCAACTTGTTTAAGTCGTTAATCAATTCATGCTTCCAAAGTTCGTGAGTCACACTTGTGTTTTTTTTCGTCTCGTTTTTGAACGTGTGGTTGCTTATTTGGGCTTACTATTCTGTCCACACAATAAAGCAAAAGGTAGTCTTTTCCTGGTTATTGGACCACTGGTCAACTTGGCACGCACTCAAACTAGGGATTAACGATAGGAAAATTTCCTATTACGGTTATCATTATTAATGCAGTATTGTTAAATGTGCTTAAAAAGTACTAATACACATGGTAACAAATTTTGACCAAGTTTTTTTTTTTTAGATAACTAAAATAAATATGTTAAAAAGCGACTCTTTTGCATGTTTTGTGTTTATTCCTCACTGATAGTGTTTTTTTTCTTAGCATTTTGCCTGTTTTAATAGCTGAGCATTTATTGTTTTAAATATGTATTTGTACTGTAGCACTTTAAAATGTATATAAATGAAAAGTGTGTAACAAATTAAATGTATTATTGTTATTATTTAATATTTCCGACGGGCGTTGTGGTTCAGCGATCCTTGAACGCAGCGTAAAAACACATCGGTCTCGTATTCCTCCGAGTATAGAAAAATCACGCTGAGGGCACAGCTTGTAGGTTCAATATGCACAATTGAATATCTTAGTTGCTCAGACAGTAATGTATTTAAAGGCCTACTGAAATGCGAATTCCTTATTTAAACGGGGATAGCAGATCCATTCTATGTGTCATACTTAATCATTTCGCGATATTGCCATGTTTTTGCTGAAAGGATTTAGTAGAGAACATCGACGATAAAGTTCGCAACTTTTGGTCGCTGATAAAAAAGCCTTGCCTGTACCGGAAGTAGCGTGACGTCACAGGTTGTGGAGCTCCTCACATCTGCACATTGTTTACAATCATGGCCACCAGCAGCGAGAGCGATTCGGACCGAGAAAGCGACGATTTCCCCATTAATTTGAGCGAGGATGAAAGATTTGTGGATGAGGAAAGTGAGAGTGAAGGACTAGAGGGCAGTGGAAGTGATTCAGATAGGGAAGATGCTGTGAGAGGCGGGTGGGACCTGATATTCAGCTGGGAATGACTAAAACAGTAAATAAACACAAGACATATATATACTCTATTAGCCACAACACAACCAGGCTTATATTTAATATGCCATAAATTAATCCCGCATAACAAACACCTCCCCCCTCCCGTCCATATAACCCGCCAATACAAATCAAACACCCGCACAGCACACTCAATCCCACAGCCCAAAGTACCGTTCAACTCCGCAAAATTCATACAGCACATATATTTCCCCAAAGTTACGTACGTGACGTGCACAAAGCGGCACGCACGTACGGGCAAACGATCAAATGTTTGGAAGCCGCAGCTGCGTACTCACGGTACCGCGTATCCAACTCAAAGTCCTCCTGGTAAGAGTCTCTGTTGTCCCAGTTCTCCACAAGCCAATGGTAAAGCTTGACTGTCATCCTTTGGTAATGTAAACAATGAAACACCGGCTACGTGTTTGTGTTGCTGCAGCCGGCCACTAATACACCGCTTCCCACCCACAGCTTTCTTCTTTGCTATCTCCATTGTTCATTAAACAAATTGCAAAAGATTCACCAACACAGATGTCCAGAATACTGTGGAATTTTGCGATGAAAACAGACGACTTAATAGCTGGCCACAATGCTGTCCCAAAATGTCCGCTACAATCCGTGACGTCACGCGCAAACGTCATCATACTGAGACGTTTTCAGCAGGATATTTCGCGGGAAATTTAAAATTGCACTTTGCTAATCTAACCCGGCCTTATTGGCATGTGTTGCAATGTTAAGATTTCATCATTGATATATAAACTATCAGACTGCGTGGTCGATAGTAGTGGGTTTCAGTAGGCCTTTAAGTAACTTTAAATTGGGGTATGTTGTTTCCAATTGGGGAAAGACGTTAATGTCTCTTGTTTTCATGTTGGCAAAATGTTGTAAAACTAAAATTATCAACATTAACAACAAAATCATAAATCCAAAAAATTGTCCAGTCCCTATGCTGTGTACATGTTAACAAGGAACACTTATCAAAGATAAAAAAAAACAACCTTATATTGACAATTCATTGTGATTAATTATAAGTTAACTATGGACAGTGCGATTAAACATGATCAATAATTGAATCCTTTGACAGCCCTAAAACAAATACACTAGCTTCTGCATGTCGAGTTAGCCAGCATTAATTATCGAGACTTGCAGAAGTCGGGAGTGTGCGTTAATTGGATATGGATGGCTACCATTACAGAGGCAGTAGAGGGAAAATGAGCTTTTTGCATTGACGGAACACCACTGGGAGCATGTGTAGGAGTTGTATCAAGACAGTATTTAGTACACAATATAGAAGGACATTAAACTACATTAACCCATGCCAGGCGATGCCATTCTACTTCATTCCTGTAGGGGTCGGTAATGCAAATGCAATCTTACCCCCCTCTCCAGAATGTGTTGTACCCCTGCCCCCGATCCAAGTGGACTGTAACAGGGTGAATTTTAAATGTTTTTCAACTCGCACATTGTTGTTTTGTGGTCCATATTTGAATGATTCAAATAAATTCTACTCTTTTTTTTTGTTTTTTTTGTTTGTCAAATTTAGTTATTTAAAATTCCTCTTTTTGGGAATTTAAATTCTGACATTTCAATAGTTAATATACAGTTCTTATTTTTTAAATGAATAAAACAAATTCTCACAACATTTTCATATTTAATATACAGTTGTTAATTTTTTTAATGATTGAAATAAATTCTCACAAGATTTTAATAGTTAAAACACAGTTTGTTTGTTTTTTTGTATTTTTTAAATAATGTGAAATAAATTCTCACAAAATCTTAATGGTTAATATAAAGTCCTTGATTTATTATGTACTGGTGTAATGGTACAGTAACTCTGGATTAGTTTTCGCCTCATTCCTGTGAGAATCCGGCTTGTGACTGAAGCATTATGGAGTGGGGGTTAGATGATTTATCCAGGACTAGCTGCAGTGGGCTCAAACAACCACCAGGTAGTATCTGTGAGCAAAAAATAGTCTTATCATTGTTTTCCCTTTCGGACTTATCATGTCTTCACAATACGAAAACACCATAATAGTGCATTCTTCGAGCATTTTTCACTCACGCTTTAAAGGCCTACTGAAACCCACTGCTACCGACCACGCAGTCTGATAGTTTATATATCAATGATGAAATCTTAACATTGCAACACATGCCAATACGGCCGGGTTAACTTATGAAGTGCAATTTTAAATTTCCCGCGAAACTTCCGGCTGAAAACGTTTCGATATGATGACGTTTGCGCGTGACGTCAACAGTGGAAGCGGAAGTATTCGGAGCCCATTGAATCCAATACAAAAAGCTCTGTTTTCATCCCAAAATTCCACAGTATTCTGGACATCTGTGTTGGTGAATCTTTTGCAATTTGTTTAATGAACAATGGAGACTGCAAAGAAGAAAGCTGTAGGTGCGATCGGTGTATTAGCGGCGGACTACAGCAACACAACCAGGAGCACTTTGAGGATACCAGACGCGCTAGCCGAACGACCTCACCTTGACTTCCTCCGTCTCCGGGCCGCCAACCGCATCGGTGATCGGGTGAAGTCCTTCGTCGTACCGTAGATCGCTGGAACGCAGATGAGCACGGGTCGTGATGAGCAGATGAGAGCTGGCGTAGGTGCAGAGCTAATGTTTTTAGCATAGCTCTGTCGAGGTTCCGTAGCTAAGTTAGCTTCAATGGCGTCGTTAGCAACAGCATTGTTAAGCTACGCCAGACTGGAAAGCATTAACTGTGTATTTACATGTCCAGAGTTTGGTAGTATTGTTGATCTTTTGTCTATCCTTCCAGTCAGACTTTTTTGTTTTGTTTCTATATGCAGTAAAGCCCGATGCTATCACGTTAGCTAAGTAGCTAAAGAGCTTCACCGATGTATTGTCGTGGAGATAAAAGTCACTGTGAATGTCCATTTCGCGTTCTCGACTCTCATTTTCAAGAGGATATAGTATCCGAGGTGGTTTAAAATACAAATCCGTGATCCACAATAGAAAAAGGAGAGAGTGTGGAATCCAATGAGCCAGCTTGTACCTAAGTTACGGTCAGAGCGAACAAAGATACGTTCTGCACTGCACTCTAGTCCTTCACTTTCACGTCCCTCATCCACGAATCTTTCATCCTGGCTCAAATTAATGGGGTAATCGTCGCTTTCTCGGTCCGAATCTCTCTCGCTGCTGGTGTAAACAATAGGAAAATATGAGCAGTCCTTCCTCCGGTGTCGTCACGCTACTTCCGGTAGGGGAAAGGCTTTTTTTTATCAGAGACCAAATGTTGCGAACTTTATCGTCGTTGTTCTATACTAAATCCTTTCAGCAAAAATATGGCAAAATCGCGAAATGATCAAGTATGACACATAGAATGGATATGCTATCCCCGTTGAAATAAAAAAAATTCATTTCAGTAGGCCTTTAAGTGAGGGATAAGGCAAAAGCTAATCCAGACCTCCCCTAATTGCTTCTTATGCCTTTCATAGCAGAGGGCATGGGGGCATCCGGCGTAAAAACTACGCCAAAATCATTGCTGCGATTGACTTCCTGACATGTAAAAACTACAGTAATTTCCGGACTATAAGGCGCACTTGATTTTTGTTTTCTTCTCAAAACTCGACAGTGCGCTTTATAACCCGGTGCGCCTAATGTAAGGAATAATTCTGGTTTTGCTTACCGACCTCAAAGCTATTTCATTTGATACATGGTGAAATGATAAGTGTGACCGGTAGATGGCAGTCAAACATAAGAGATACGTGTAGACTGCAATATGACTCAAGTAATGAACACCGACATTTTATATGTTTCATTGAAAATATAGAACACTACACACGACGCTCAAAAATCTATCAAAATGTTTTAGTACGACTTTGGTAAGCTATGAAGGGGCATTCAACATACGATTATTATTATTATGATTATTTTGTTTCGCAATATTACGCAAAAGCAACTTTTCTTACCTTCTGGTACCTGCTGATGTATATTTTGGATCTGCATAAGTCCTGAAAAATTGCGTGCATCTACCTTTGTAGTCTGTGTCGACGCCGTTATCGATAAGCTTCTTCTTTGTCTCTATCTTCTTGTTATGTGACATTCATCCTCAGCTGCTGCCATTTGTAATATCTAGTGGTGTAAAGTTCTTACTTATATCTGTCAGTAAACTCGCCATGAAAGCGCTAAAACATACCGGTGTAGTGAGTTTACATTATTCACTCAAGGAACTTTAATTATTACAGAGTTCCGGTCGGATGTTTTTCATGGGACACATGTTGTGGTTTCCGGATGAGGAGATGCTGCTCCGGTATTGATAGAAGTAAAGTCTGAATGGCATTAAAACAGTTAGCTCCATCTTTTGACACTTTTTCCACACCCGTCCTTGCACGCTACACCGCTACAACAAAGATGACGGGGAGAAGACGCTGCCGAAGGTGAGCTACGTAAATAAGACGCATCTGTCAGAAAGCGGTTTGAAGATGATCTGTAAAACATAATCTATGCAACATTTTGACCAAAGAACCACCATTACATGTTATGTAGACCACAAGGAAGTGTTTTACATTTAGAAAAATAAATAAATAATTAGAGATGTCTGATAATATCGGACTGCCGATATTATCGGCCGATAAATGCTTTCAAATTTAATATCGGAAATTATCGGTATCGGTTTCAAAATTATGTATGACTTTTTAAAACGCCGTTGTGTACACGGACGTAGGGAGAAGTACAGAGCGCCAATAAACCTTAAAGGCACTGCCTTTGCGTGCCGGCCCAGTCACATAATATCTGTGACGTTTTACTGGGAGAAGTAGACGACAGAAACAATGACTTAATTTAGCTGTCAGCGTGTTTATTGACAGCTGGATATGTGAGTGAGGTGTGTAATTAAACCAAAGAGATGTAGTGTGACTAAATGTGAGACTTATCTGAGCGTGGTTGTTAGAGGATGTTGAGGGTGCGTGTTGATCCAGGTGGAAGTCCAAATAAGGGCAAGGCAGGCTCAAGTGTTGGAGGACAGGCGGGTAGTCGAGGGCAGGAGCGCGGCGTCGTTGTCAGTGGGCAGGCGTGAGGTCGAAAATCTAGGAAGGCAAGGGCGAGGAGGTGCGCCAGCAGCGAAGAGAGTGCGTCTGTGGGCGTGGCCCGTGGCGCGCCCGTCAGGACGCACAGCAGGAAGAGCAGCAGCAGGAGTGTGATCCATAACAATATCTACGGCTTTTCACACAAAGAAGTGAATGCAAGGCAAACTTGGTCAACAGCCATACAGATCACACTGAGGGTGACCGTATAAACAACTTTAACACTGTTACAAATATGCGCCACACTGTGAACCCACACCAAACAAGAATGACAAACACATTTCGGGAGAACATCCGCACCGTAACACAACATAAACACAACAGAACGAATACCCAGAACCCCTTGCAGCACTAACTCTTCCGGGACGCTACAATATACACCCCCGCCCCACCTCAACCCCCCCCCAAACCCGCCCACCTCAACCTCCTCATGCTCTCTCAGGGAGAGCATGTCCCAAATTCCAAGCTGCTGTTTTGAGGCATGTTAAAAAAAAATGCACTTTGTGACTTCAATAATAAATATGGCAGTGCCATGTTGGCATTTTTTTCCATATCTTGAGTTGATTTATTTTGGAAAACCTTGTTACATTGTTTAATGCATCCAGCTGGGCATCCCAACAAAATTAGGCATAATAATGTGGTAATTCCACGACTGTATATATCGGTATCGGGTGATATCGGTATCGTCATTAAGAGTTGGACAATATCGGAATATCGGATATCGGCAAAAAAGGCATTATCGGACATCTCTATAAATAATATGACTCCTTTAATGCGCCCTATAATCCGGTACTGTGCGCCTTATATATGAAAAAATATCAAAAATAGACCATTCATCGGTAGTGCACCCTATGGTCTGGAAAATACGGTACTAAAGGTTGAACATGAATACGTAAGTAAATAAATAGATAAGTCATTATTTTTATATTTTCCATCAAAAAACTAAAACTGCACACTTTTTTCCCCACACATTTTATATTCATTTCTAAAATAAATTACTTGAGTTTCCCATTTTTCCCCCCCCCCAAAAAAATCTTAGGTGTCCACAAAGCGTGGGTCAGTTTTTGCATAATCCTAATTATAATCCAATACATGAAATAGATCGCAAAAAATGGATTTCAGACTTGCACTTTTATGTTGAATGAAGCCAATTCAATCTGACGGACACTTAAAAAGTCATCCTGTTCCTCCAACGCCATCGTCTCCTCTAACAGATCTTTACTTTGAGCCATTCAGTCCTCTTCTTGCCCTCAATCCATGTCCTTTATCTCTAAGGGGGCTGCCTGCTTAGTGACATTTCATATTGAGTTGTACCCTGTGGAATGTGTGTGTGTGCCTCTGACTCTTTAGATGTCTGACTCACTGTAGACTCATGTGACTATCTAATATGAATTACAAACCTTTTTCAACAAGGCATCGCTGCTCTTATCTCCCTTCCTGCTTCCTCAGAAGATGCCTCGTCTCTCTCGTGACACTTTCATTCCTCACTACCTGCGCCTTTTCTCCCGTACTCCCCTCCGCCCTGTGTGTCCTACCTCAGCATCGTGGATTGGGTATCCATGGAAACACAAGTCAAAGTGTGTTGGCGGTAAAATACACTTTCTATTGGCAAATTCCAGTTTATTGCCTACCTGCTGCATTCCACATTCGGAGTGCTCATCCTCTCTCTTTGATGCTGATACCACAATCTGAAGGGGATGGATTGTTCCGGAACAATGCTACTTATCATTATTGGGGCCCGAGCAGCAAAATATATTTTTCTCCCACTTGGATCGCATTTTTGAGGCACTTAACAAGCATGAAAACTCACCAGGTTTTGCAAGAGCGTCAGGTCAGGCGAAACATGTGATACATTTGGAGGCTCGAACATTAAAGTTTAAAGGCCTACTGAAATGAATTTTTGCGGGAAATTTAAAATTGCACTTTATAAGTTAACCCGGCCGTATTGGCATGTGTTGCAATGTTAAGATTTCATCATTGTTATATAAACTATCAGACTGCGTGGTCGGTAGTAGTGGGTTTCAGTAGGCCTTTAACAGCCATAAAATGATTAGAACCCACCCAAATATATTACACTACCGTATTTTCCGCACCATGAGCCGCACCTAAAAACCACAATTTTTCTCAAAAGCTGACAGTGCGGCTAATAACCCGGTGCGCCTTATATATGGATTAATATTAATATTTATTTTCATAAAGTTTAAGTCTCGCAACTACGGTAAACAGCCGCCATCTTTTTTCCCCGTAGAAGAGGAAGCGCTTCTTCTTCTACGGTAAGCAACCGCCCCCATAGAAGAGGAAGCGCTTCTTCTTCTACTGTAAGCAACCGCCAAAGTGAGCACCCACCCCCGTAGAAGAAGAAGCGCGCGGATATTACGTTTCAGTTCATTTGTGTGTTTCTGTAAAGACCACAAAATGTCTCCTACTAAGAAACACGCGTACAAGGTTCCACTGACTTTTGATATTCATGTGAACCGCACTGTGGATACAACGGGAACACGTACGGTGAATATTCGCACCACAGGGAATGAGAAGTCGTCCTTCACTGTGGTTCTAGCTTGCCTTGCTAACGGCCAGAAACTTCCACCCACGGTGATATTCAAAAGGAAGACCTTGCCAAAAGAGAACTTTCCAGCCGGCGTCATCATAAAAGCTAACTCGAAGGGATGGATGGATGAAGAAAAAATGAGCGAAGAGACCGGGTGACTTTTTTTACGCAGCTCCGTCCCTGTTGATCTATGACTGCATGCGCGTCCACATCATAGATGGTGTCAAAAAACAAGTGAAGCACACCGAAGAAGAAGAAGAATTCGAGGGATGTGTGGATGAGTAATAACTTCAGAAAGTGAGCTTTAAATGTTTATTTTGTGTGTTGTGTGACACTAACGTATGAGCAACGTTGAGTTATTGATGTTGCTATTGCTCTGCACTATTTTGAGTGTTACTATTTTTGTGATTGCACATTTGCACATTACATATTGGGAGTGAACAGAGTTGTTAGAACGCTGGTTTGTGATAAATTATTAAAGTTTGACTGACCTATCTGACTTTTTTTGACATTCCCTTTAGCGTAGCGTAGGTGCGGCTAATAACACGGGGCGGCTAATAGGTAAACAAAGTTTTGAAATATGCCATTCATTGAAGGTGCGGCTTACAACACGGGGCGGCTTATGGTGCGGAAAATACGGTATATACATCCATTCATGCAATATCTTACTTGAATTTATTTTCACGTAAAAAACACTTATTTTAAGGTGTTGCGACTTTAATTTTATTTTGTAGTAGTAGCAGCTTCCTCCCGGTCAACTTCCTTTGTTTTCACTTAATCGAAGTGTGCATGCAAGTGACGTTGAGGCCACATTGGGGCCACATTGGGGCCTGTGTGCGTTTACCCTGGAGTATGATAAAAATCGCATTTTACTTGCAGTGTAAACAGTCAGCTGGGAAAAAAATCAGATCTCAAAAAAATCAGATTTGGGCAAATTTAGCCTTCAGTGTAAATGTAGTCTTAGTAGCTTTTCAACCTTCAGAATTTTTTTAATTAACTTTTGGGATGATACATGGACCTTCAACTAGTTCAGTGGTTCTCACACTTTTTTTGTCATCCCCCACTTTGGACAAGGAGGAGTTTTCAAGCCCCACCTGCCCCCATCGCCCCAACAGAACGCTAATGCCAAGCTTAACATTTTCAAATTTATCGAACATCAAGTAACATCAAGTTTTATACATTCAAACTCAATAACATACAATAAAATCAAGTTCAATAATAAATAAAATAACTGTGCAGCTGTGGTATAACTTGCATCAAGTTCAATATCAAATAAAATAACTTGCATCAATTCAATAATAAATAAAACAAAAGTGTTATAACTTGCATCAAGTTCAATAATAAATCAAAAAAAGTGTTATAACTTGCATCAAGTTCAATAATAAATCAAATAAAAGTGTTATAACTTGCATCAAGTTCAATAATAAATCAAATAACTTGCATCAAGTTCAATAATAAATAAAACAAAAGTGTTATAACTTGCATCAAGTTCAATAATAAATAAAACAAAAGTGTTATAACTTGCATCAAGTTCAATAATAAATCAAAAAAAGTGTTATAACTTGCATCAAGTTCAATAATAAATCAAATAAAAGTGTTATAACTTGCATCAAGTTCAATAATAAATAAAACAAAAGTGTTATAACTTGCATCAAGTTCAATAATAAATCAAAAAGTGTTATAACTTGCATCAAGTTCAATAATAAATCAAATAAAAGTGTTATAACTTGCATCAAGTTCAATAATAAATCAAGTAACTTGCATCAACAATAATAAATGAAAATAAAAGTGCCACTTTGCAATCTTTGCCAAAAAAAGGAGGACAGGGCAAGTGAACATGAGTTTTACAGTACTCCAGCATTAGTGGCTGCAATGAGCCTGTTTTGCACTGCACATCTTTTCAAATCGGGGTTGCAGGCTTGACACTGCCACTGTTAAAACCTCATTGAATTCGGGGCTGAGCTGCCTTGACGCGAGTGTTTCCCGGTGAATGACACATTGTGTCCAATGCGCATTTGGCGCAACCCTCTTTATTAGAGCCTGCAGCCCGTTTCTTGACTTTGCCATGCGCGCCATCAGAGCAAAAGCCCACACAGTTTCCCCATTTAAGGTCGTGTTCTTTGAGGAAACTGTCCATTATCTTGAACAGCTCATCAGCAGTGGCTCTATTTTTTATGTATTTGCAAAACAGCAAATCCTCGCACAGTGATTCGCCATTCACAAAGCTTCCGCTTAGCCCCGCCCCCATTAGTTACTGTTGCTGTCTGTCAAACTTTCGCTCCTACCTAGAAATGTAAAGCATACAGGAAAAATAAGTAATTTACATTTATCTATGTAGCCGAGTATTCTGGGTTCGCATATTATGTGTACTAATATAATATAATAAATGGGAGTCATAAGAGCAGGTCCAGTCTCCACCACTTCTTTAATGTTCACCCTCCTTTTTCTCTCCCTACACACCTTCTTCCACAACCACCTTTTTAGACCTCTTACGTCACAGCCCTACGGCAACTCTGGAGGGACAAAACTCCTCCTTACCTAACATTATCTGGTAATTTGGGACATCCTGAAAAGTTTGTTACATACGTCCCCCCCTCAATTAGAAACGTCCCCGTTTCGTCACAAACAAAATAGGTAACAAACAAGGGGAAATAGAACAGAGAAAAAAATTCACAATCTTAATGCACCAACAAATCAACAATATTTTAACTGATCCACAAAGTATTGCATAAGATAGCACCCTGGCCCCTCAAAACATGCAAAAACGTGCAGATGTGAAGGAGGTCGGTCCAATCGCCCACTGCGAGATAGTTCAGTTGTGCGCAGGAGGTCGCCCCAGTCGCCCCCTGCGAGATAGTTCGATTGTGACGCGCCATCATGCCATCAGACTTGGGGTTATAGGCAGTGAAGGAATCAATAAAGTACCATCTGGTGGTGCTGGCAGAGTCTCTGGAAGGGACAACCACCCCGGGACCCCTCCCCCCCCACATGGGACTTACGGGCCACTCCAAAATGTCCATGACCACCCTCCTGAGGGGCCGACAAACCTGTGACCACCCCATGGGAACTTCTGGGCCACTCCAGAATATCCATGGTTACCCTCTGAAAGGGGGCAACAATTCTGGGACCCGCCCACGGGGACTTATGGGCAACTCCAGAATGTCCATGGCCACCCTCTGGAGGGGCCAACAAATCTGGGACCCACCCACGGGGACTTCAAGGGCACCGGCGGGTCCGACACGCTCCGCACTGCTCACACCACCGTCGGATGTCTCCCAGCATGAAGGGCCAGCAGCAAGACCGCCGGGAACGCCTCCGTAACCAGCCGGCTCACATCCGCAGCACACACCTCTAAGCTCTCCACCGGAGCACGCACATGCCCCGATAGGCTGGCCCAGAAGCGGTCCATCAATTGTCTCTGTCCAGGTGAGAAATTCTGGCACCGTCGCTGGGGAAGGGAGCTGTTAAGTCCAATTTTGACATTCATGCCGTGTGAGTGTCTGTCAAACAGCGTCTTGCCGAGCTTAAAAGTGTCGTCGTCACCACACCACGTGTCCGAAAAACAGCCAGGAAGCTTAGCAGCTAACTATACACATGCAGCTAACTGAAAACTCACGAGTCCCGTGTAACACTTTCTTCTTTTTTTTTTTTTCTTTTTTCAAGCAGTTAAAATCCCACCGCTGCCACCAATGTAGCCGAGTATTCTGGGTTCGCATATTATGTGTACTAATATAATATAATAATAAAATAATAAATGGGAGTCATAAGAGCAGGTCCGGTCTCCACCACTTCTTTAATGTTCACCCTCCTTTTTCTCTCCCTACACACCTTCTTCCACAACTACCTTTATAGACCTCTTACGTCACAGCCCTACGGCAACTCTGGAGGGACAAAACTCCTCCTTACCTAACATTATCTGGTAATTTGGGACATCCTGAAAAGTTTGTTACATCTGTAACCCATATGGAAATATAGTGTCACTAATATATTCTCCTATTATTCATTTCTAATCTATGGTGTGCCAAAGTCACTTTGGTCACTTAAAAAATGTTAAACTTGATGTGTCAAAGTCATGTGGTCACTACAGGGTTAAATTAATGATACATGCACGCAGCACGTTATTCACATGTTGGCCAGTAGAGGTCGCACGCACCTTTCTCATTCCAGACATTCCTTCACTGAACGTCAAAGAGTGAAGGCACGAGTCATATCGTTGTGTTACAAAGACAAGGTTTATAAGTTAAAATACTTGTCACTCCTCAAACCGAGTGTTGGAAAAGCAGCATAAGATAGCCTGGTTCCAGTGGGAGCTGGATTGCTGTGTTTTGTGCTGCTGAGAACTTCAGTAAGTGTTACTTTGTGAGTGAGGCCTACTAGCAAGCCTGTTAGCCTAGCCATCCTGTTAGCGCTAAAGAGAGGAGTTTGATAACAAGACACAGAGTTAAAATGTACAAAACCAATTGGAGTAATATGATGTCTTGAGAGAATGCCCTGTGACATGTTAGCATGTTGCAGTTGGATAACTTTATTGTATTTTCGTTTTGTGTAAAAGAGAGGTTTATTTAATGTTACTGTGTTCAGCCTTAGCAGTGAGCAGAGGAGCTGCATTCATTTCAATGCTGCTAAAAGCACCCTCGTCATTCTGCTTAAAGGGGAACTGTTGATACATTTCATTTATTAAATTGATACAGTTAAAATGATAACCATTATAATACATGATGACCAAAATGTGATTTCAGTTAAATAATCATTTATTATATTTTGTGATGGTTTAAAAAGTGATAATTCACAGTTCATAATTTAAAGATAAAAGGGTAAAAATCCTTAAATGGATGTAACTCATTTCATTCATTGAAGTCATAAGTAAGAGGTGAAGCTACTATAGTTTTCATGATTTGATGCTGCTGTTAAAGTCTTACAGACTTATATGGAGTACAGTGTGAACCGACCAGTATTCATATATCCATAACTAAATGGTTAAAATGAGTAACTGTGTTTATTGATTTATAATTGAAGTTAACATGGTACCATATGGAAGAGAACTAAGAGTAAAAAGAGTATTCTAACTGATTACATTCTGTACTGCTATGTGCAGATTGGTTTTTGTATGATCCTGAAGTCTGGTTCCAAACTGGACTTGAGTTATGATGGCGAGCCAGTCCCAGTGAGTGAGAGTCTGCGGAGAGGGAGCGTTTGGATGTGGTGTGGCCAGCTGCATCGGTCTCCACACTCTGCAGCGACCTATAACTGAACTGATCCACCATCAGAGTCGCAAGTATCGAACCGAATCAGTATGGAATAACGGATTACAATAGAACTAAGGATTCCCAACCAAGGAATATAGACAGTGTTCAATTCATTACTACCCGGGTAGAATTTACTTTTTCAAAGGACAATTTAAAAAGGACATTTCTTCTATTTTGCTACTTTTGAATTTTTGCAACAGAGCTCTATTTTTATTTATTTTTGGGGGGTATTTACAATTTAAAAAGCACACTGTTCATGTGTTATTGTTTATTATTGTGCAATAAATTTGCCAGCAGTTGTTCTGTGGTCCACTAAGTACGTAACGTCTCATTGCGAGTCTCTGAATTATACAGCCAAGAACCTAGTAATCTTAATTGTTGTACTAACCTGCTATCCTACAGTAGGGGTGCTACACATCTATATAGCGAATTTCACAGACAGAATCATAAAGTGATTTCCAGTGTGTATAGAAAATGAAAGCATAGTAAAAAAAAAAAATCAAAGAATATAATAATAAAAAAATCAAAGTGAAATTTCCTCCCGTTCCTCGCGCCCCACCTGTCATGTCTCTATTCCCCACCAGTGGGGCGCGCCCCACACTTTGAGAAACGCTGCGTTAATAAGACTGAAGTCGATGTGAACGCCTACTTGCAAGCATTCCATTTGTACTGGGAAGTCAGAATTTCCAAGTTCTTGTCAGAATTTCAACTGGAACGTGATGTCTGCTTCTTGAAAAATATCCGTTATTAGAGTTTTCCGATTAGTTTTTGTCGCAGTTAATCCACCATAAACAACGTATTGTTGTACGTTTGTAAATGGTAACGTCACTGTCGTGTAAATTACATTTATTTCATGTGATATATACACTGTACGTTGCTAGCAATCGCCTCTGTTTTCTCTTCATCCACCGTGTGCGAAAAATTGCAGGAACAGTGCATATTTTCCTTTAAGTTATTTGTATTCAGACAAGGCAAGCGCAACAATAGCTTTCGTGTATGTGGCATGCTTGATTTCCGACATTGTAACTGGACTAGGCTGTGACGCCATTCCCAGCTCCGACTTCCCACTTCCCAGGTAAATAGAACGCAGCATTAAACTGCTATCAGGGTAGAAGCTGCAAAACAACCAAAGAAAGGAAAAGTTTTGCCGCAGGTTACAAAAAGGGAGCCTTGCCAACATTGCACTGGCTTTCACTCGCTGGCGTGAGCTAAAAAGATGAGGGATTTCCGACTGATGCTGCCTTGGCTCTGTTACTGCTCAACTAGTAAGTGATTTTTGATGCTCGAATCAAAATGATAATGTTAGCTATCGGAAATTTGCGTGGTAGCAATAAATAGCCACCAACTTGACAGTTCGCAGTGCCACACTGACACGACCAGCCATGCAACAAACCTCAAAAGTACTGTGTAAAGCAAAAACAATGCGAGGACTGCAACCCGCGAATATACAGTTTGAGTAAAATATGTAGTTTCCTACTGTGGAAAGATCAGTCATACTGAATCATTTTGGTGTTATCATGTCAGCTTGTATGTTACGTGACAGTAGTTTCGGACGATTTACAACGCTATGCGCTGGTCCTCATGAGAAATGTGGTCTTCCTTTAGGCAAAACACTACCGCTTTTCCACTGGCGCCGCCAAAATCTAGTTCTTTAATTTAACCTCTTAAGGCCCAAGCTGTTTGTTTACATCAGGGGTCCGCAAACTACGGCCCGCGGGCCGGATACGGCCCCCCAGCGTCCAAAATCCGGCCCGCGAGAAGTCCAAAGTTAAAAAAAATAAAAATTAATTTGTATTTTTAAATTTTTTTTTTGTATTATTATTATTTTTTTAATTTGTCCTTACTAGTCCATTTTCTACCGTCTCCTAGCCACTCAGGCAAATCATATTGTCTAAAAATGCATTTTACTATCGATAACGTGACATGCAGCAAGTGCGCTCTTTAAGTCAATTAGTGCGCGAGGAATATATATGTATGAATACATATATATATATATATATATATATATATATATATATATATATTTATGCATTTTACTATCGATAACGTGACATGCAGCAAGTGCGCTCTTTAAGTCAATTAGTGCGCGAGGAATATATATGTATGAATACATATATATTTATCTCCTCTCTGAGCTGCCACCTTACCGTGGTAGAGGAGTTTGCGTGTCCCAATGATCCTAGGAGCTATGTTGTCCGGGGGCTTTCATGCCCCCTGGTAGGGTCTCCCAAGACAAACAGGTCCTAGGTGAGGGATCAGACAAAGAGCAGCTCAAAGACTTCTATGGAAAGGAAACAACGAAGACTCAGATTTCCCTCGCCCGGACGCGGGTCACCGGGGCCCCCCTCCGGAGCCAGGCCCGGAGTTGGGGCACGATGGCGAGCGCCTGGTGGCCGGGCCTGTCCCCGTGGGGCCCGGCCGGGCACAGCCCGAAGAGGCTACGTGGGTCCCCCCTCCAATGGGCTCACCACTCATGGGAGGGGCCATAGAGGTCGGGTGCATTGTGAGCTGGGCGGAAGCCGAAGGCAGGGCACTTGGCGGTCCGATCCTCGGCTACATAAGCTAGCTCTTGGGACGTGGAACGTCACCTCGCTGGGAGGGAAGGAGCCTGAGCTTGTGCGAGAGGTAGAGAAGTTCCGGCTGGATATAGTCGGACTCACCTCGACGCACAGCAAGGGCTCTGGAACCAGTTCTCTCGAGAGGGGCTGGACTCTCTTCCACACTGGCGTTGCACGCAGTGAGAGGCGACGAGCTGGGGTAGCAATTCTTGTTCCCCCCCGACTCAAAGCCTGCATGTTGGAGTTTAACCCGGTGGACGAGAGGGTAGCCTCCCTCCGCCTTCGGGTGGGGGGACGGGTCCTGACTGTTGTTTGTGCTTACGCACCGAACAGCAGTTCAGAGTACCCACCCTTTTTGGATACACTCGAGGGAGTACTGGAAAGTGCTTCCCCGGGTGATTCCCTTGTCCTACTGGGTGACTTCAACGCTCATGTTGGCAACGACAGTGAAACCTGGAGAGGCGTGATTGGGAAGAATGGCCGCCCGGATCTGAACCCGAGTGGTGTTTTGTTATTGGACTTTTGTGCTCGTCACAGATTGTCCATAACAAACACCATGTTCAAGCATAAGTGCACTTGGCACCAGGACACCCTAGGCCGCAGTTCCAAGATCGACTTTGTGGTTGTGTCATCGGATTTGCGGCCTCATGTTTTGGACACTCGGGTGAAGAGAGGGGCGGAGCTTTCTACCGATCACCACCTGGTGGTGAGTTGTCTACGATGGTGGGGGAGGATGCCGGACAGACCTGGCAGGCCCAAACGCATTGTGAGGGTCTGCTGGGAACGTCTGGCAGAGTCTCCTGTCAGAGAGAGTTTCAATTCCCACCTCCGGAAGAACTTTGAACATGTCACGAGGGAGGTGCTGGACATTGAGTCCGAGTGGACCATGTTCCGCACCTCTATTGTCGAGGCGGATGATTGGAGCTGTGGACGCAAGGTAGTTGGTGCCTGTCGTGGCGGTAATCCTAGAACCCGTTGGTGGACACCGGCGGTGAGGGATGCCGTCAAGCTGAAGAAGGAGTCCTATCGGGTTCTTTTGGCTCATGGGACTCCGGAGGCAGCAGACAGGTACCGACAGGCCAAGCGGTGTGCGGCTACAGCGGTCGCGGAGGCAAAAACTCGGACATGGGAGGAGTTTGGCGAGGCCATGGAAAACGACTTCCGGACGGCTTCGAAGCGATTCTGGACCACCATCCGCCGCCTCAGGAAGGGGAAGCAGTGCACTATCAACACCGTGTATGGTGCGGATGGTGTTCTGCTGACCTCGACTGCGGATGTTGTGGATCGGTGGAGGGAATACTTCGAAGACCTCCTCAATCCCACCGACACGTCTTCCTATGAGGAAGCAGTGCCTTGGGAATCTGTGGTGGGCTCTCCTATTTCTGGGGCTGAGGTTGCTGAGGTAGTTAAAAAGCTCCTCGGTGGCAAGGCCCCGGGGGTGGATGAGATCCGCCCGGAGTTCCTTAAGGCTCTGGATGCTTTGGGGCTGTCTTGGTTGACAAGACTCTGCAGCATCGCGTGGACATCGGGGGCGGTACCCCTGGATTGGCAGACCGGGGTGGTGGTTCTTCTCTTTAAGAAGGGGAACCGGAGGGTGTGTTCCAACTATCGTGGGATCACACTCCTCAGCCTTCCCGGTAAGGTCTATTCGGGTGTACTGGAGAGGAGGCTACGCCGGATAGTCGAACCTCGGATTCAGGAGGAACAGTGTGGTTTTCGTCCTGGTCGTGGAACTGTGGACCAGCTCTATACTCTCGGCAGGGTCCTTGAGGGTGCATGGGAGTTTGCCCAACCAGTCTACATGTGCTTTGTGGACTTGGAGAAGGCATTCAACCGTGTCCCTCGGGAGGTCCTGTGGGGAGTGCTCAGAGAGTATGGGGTATCGGACTGTCTGATTGTGGCTGTCCGCTCCCTGTACGATCAGTGCCAGAGCTTGGTCCGCATCGCCGGCAGTAATTCGGACACGTTTCCAGTGAGGGTTGGACTCCGCCAAGGCTGCCCTTTGTCACCGATTCTGTTCATAACTTTTATGGACAGAATTTCTAGGCGCAGTCAAGGCGTTGAGGGGATCTGGTTTGGTGGCTGCAGGATTAGGTCTCTGCTTTTTGCAGATGATGTGGTCCTGATGGCTTCATCTGGCCAGGATCTCCAGCTCTCACTGGATCGGTTCGCAGCCGAGTGTGAAGCGACTGGGATGAGAATCAGCACCTCCAAGTCCGAGTCCATGGTTCTCGCCCGGAAAAGGGTGGAGTGCCATCTCCGGGTTGGGGAGGAGACCCTTCCCCAAGTGGAGGAGTTCAAGTACCTAGGAGTCTTGTTCACGAGTGGGGGAAAAGTGGACCGTGAGATCGACAGGCGGATCGGTGCGGCGTCTTCAGTAATGCGGACGCTGTATCGGTCCGTTGTGGTGAAGAAGGAGCTGAGACGGAAGGCAAAGCTCTCAATTTACCGGTCGATCTACGTTCCCATCCTCACCTATGGTCATGAACTTTGGGTCATGACCGAAAGGACAAGATCACGGGTACAGGCGGCCGAAATGAGTTTCCTCCGCCGGGTGGCGGGGCTCTCCCTTAGAGACAGGGTGAGAAGCTCTGCCATCCGGGGGGAGCTCAAAGTAAAGCCACTGCTCCTCCACATCGAGAGGAGCCAGATGAGGTGGTTCGGGCATCTGGTCAGGATGCCACCCGAACGCCTCCCTCGGGAGGTGTTTAGGGCACGTCCAACCGGTAGGAGACCACGGGGAAGACCCAGGACACGTTGGGAAGACTATGTCTCCCGGCTGGCCTGGGAACGCCTCGGGATCCCCCGGGAGGAGCTGGACGAAGTGGCTGGGGAGAGGGAAGTCTGGGTTTCCCTGCTTAGGCTGCTGCCCCCGCGACCCAACCTCGGATAAGCGGAGGAAGATGGATGGATGGATGGATGGATATATATTTATATATATTTATATATATATACACACATATAGACACATATACATATATACACATATACATATATATACACATATACATAGATATAGACATATATATACACACATATAGACATATATATACACATATACATATATGTACACATATACATATACATAGACATGGACATGGACATATATACACACACATATACATACATATATATATATATACATATATACACATATACATATACATGGACATATATATAGACATAGACATATATACACACACATTTACATATAATATATATATATATATATATATATATATATATATATATATATATATATATATATATATATATATATATATATATATATATATATATATATATATATATATAGAGCGCGGCCCCCAGCCAAATTGTTTTACCCCAATGCGGCCCCGGAGTCAAAAAGTTTGGGGACCCCTGGTTTACATGCTTTTTTTATTTCTCTTTGCTATTTGCGCTTATTGGACCCTAATTAGAATAAAAACTAAAAATCATCTTTTAATATGATGTACTTAGTCCATAAGTACACAAACGTGTACTTCATGTGTAGTGACATGCAACTTTTTATTTTTGCACTTTTTTTTTCCAAATTCCATTGTGTGTTATACTCTTCTGACACCACCAGATGGCAGTATAAGTGTCCATACGTCGGCATAAGACCCCAATTCAGTAGTGTACACAATTTTGGAAATAAGAGCTAAAAGGTGCTGTCCACGCATGTGGCCACTAAGGCCTGTAGAGGTTTTTAATGGGGCTTCAAAATAAAGCCAATAATGATCATTTATTGTGGTCCCCTTTATTTTAAAAAAGATCGAGAAGTATCAAAAATGTTGTTATCGGAGACAACCCAACTTTGACCAAATGAGTCGCGGTTAAAATTACAGATACTAGACTGACGGGCAATGATGAATTGCAAAGGATTTTTGCCTACGTCATAGGATGTGGGCGTGGCATTGTGCCAAACTTTAAATTGAGGGCTCGCCATAAAACTGTCAACATTTAATATTCGGCTACACAAATTCAGATTGAGATAAGAATTACTTTATATTATGATGGGTACCTATTAGTACCCATTCGTGGTTTAGCGTAGCCCGGCGCCAAAATCTGCTCCTTGCACTCAACCATCAAAACGTCATTACTTGACTTTAAATGATCAGTTCTCCTTCCAAACTGAATACTGTGAACTGATCATGACTAAACATTGATATCGACACCAATATCGCCTCCTTGTGGTGGGAAATGACAATGGTCATAACTTCTTTCCACCTTATCCGATCTTCCTGAATTTTTGATGGCGGGTCGGCACATTGGGAAGGACGTGACCGCATCCGTCACGCATTTCTGCCGACTTGCGTGAATCCGGAGTTGCTTGCAGCTTTTATAGGTTAATTGCTGTCATGACCTGAGAGGTCATGCCTCACATTATGTTTGTTACGGTTCTCCAATGCTTGAGTCTCGTTCTGTTCCAGCGCGTTTTTCCCTTTGCTTACTTTTCTTTGTTGCCTTGGACACTAAATGGACACACCCCTCTTCGGTTTATGATTAGTAGTCCCACCTGTCTCCTTAGTTTATCACTCTATTTTATATTCCTCAGTCACCTAGCACTCGTCGCTGGGTCAATGCTCGCTGTACGCGACAATTTGCGTTTTCTTGTTTTTGCCATGCTTTGTACCGTATTTTCCGGACCATAGGGCGCACCGGATTATAAGGCGCACTGCCGATGAATGGTCTATTTTTTCATATATAAGGCGCAATGGATTGATTATAGGGCGCATTTAAGGAGTCTTTTTTTTTTTTTTTTCTAAATGTAAAACACTTCCTTGTGGTCTACATAACATGTAATGGTGGTTCTTTGGTCAAAATGTTGCATAGATGATGTTTTACAGATCATCTTCAAGCCGCTTTCAGACAGTCGTTTCAGGATGCGCCGTTTTGTGGGTGGTCTTATTTACGTGGCTCACCTTCGACAGCGTCTTCTCCTCGTCATCTTTGTTGTAGCGGTGTAGCGTGCAAGGACGGGAGTGGAAGAAGTGTCAAAAGATGGAGCTAACTGTTTTAATGACATTCAGACTTTACTCCAATCAATAACTGAGCAGCATCTTCTCATTCGGAAACAACAACAAGGCCGGAAATGTGTCCTCTCTAATAACTAAAGTTCCTTGGATGAATAATGTAAACTCACTACACCGGTAGGTTTTAGAGCTTTCATGGTGAGTTTACTGACATATATAAGTAAGAACTTTACACTACCGTATTTTTCGGAGTATAAGTCGCTCCGGAGTATAAGTCGCACCGGCCAAAAATGCATAATAAAGAAGGAAAAAAACATATATAAGTCGCATTTTTGGGGGAAATTTATTTGATAAAAGCCAACACTAAGAATAGACATTTGAAAGGCAATTGAAAATAAATAAAGAATAGTGAACAACAGGCTGAATAAGTGTACGTTATATGAGGCATAAATAACCAACTGAGAACGTGCCTGGTATGTTAACGTAACATAAGAGTAAGAGTCATTCAAATAACTATAACATATAGAACATGCTATACGTTTACCAAACAATCTGTCACTCCTAATCGCTAAATCCCATGAAATCTTATACGTCTAGTCTCTTACGTGAATGAGCTAAATACTATTATTTGATATTTTACGGTAATGTGTTAATAATTTCACACATATGTCGCTCCTGAGTATAAGTCGCACCCCCGGCCAAAATATGAAAAAAAAACGCGACTTGTAGTCCGAGAAATACGGTACTTTATGACAATTACAAATGGCGACATAACAAGAAGATAGAGAAAAACAAGCGTATCGACTACGGTGTCGTCATCGGCTACAAAGGCGAAGGCACACAATTTTTCAGAACTTATGCAGATACCAAATACAGATCAGCAGGTACCAGAAGGTAAGAAAAGTTGCTTTTGCATAATATTGCGAAACAAAACGCCAGATAATATATCTTACCTTATACACACACCATAATAATACTCATAAGTTGAAGCACAGTACAATCCATCAAGCGGTGCGGCTTCATAGCTTACCAAAGTCGTACTAAAACATTTTGATAGATTTTTGAGCGCCGTGTGTAATGTTCTAATGGAACATATAACATGGTTTTGTTTACTTGAGTCATATTGCCGTCATAGTGCAGTCTACACATATCTCTTATGTTTGACTGCCATCTACTGGTCACACTTATCATTACACCATGCACCAAATAAAATTGCTTTGAGGTAGTCGGTAAGCAAAAGCAGAATTATTCCGTACATTAGGCGCAACTGGTTACGAGGCGCACTGTCGAGTTTTGAGGGAAAACAAAGGGATTTTAAGTGTGCCTTATAGTATGGAAAATACGGTAGGTTTTTTTTCCTTAGTAAAGTATTTCATGTTGTTCAGTTTTCGTTTTTTGTTTTTCTCGCGTCTTTGCCTTGCGGAATTAAAATGGACTCTTACCTGCAAGCCGCTCCTGCCACTTCCTGCTTGTTCTTCGGAGTCTGTGAGAACGGGGCGGTATAGCTCGGTTGGTAGAGTGGCCGTACCAGCAACTTGAGGGTTCCGGGTTCGATCCCCGCTTCCGCCATCCTAGTCACTGCCGTTGTGTCCTTGGGCAAGACACTTTACCCACCTGCCCCCAGTGCCACCCACACTACTTTAAATGTTACTTAGATATTAGGTTTCACTCTGTAAAGCGCTATATAAATATAATTTGCCTCACTTCACACTAACACAACCATCGCAGCTGTGCGACCCCAGGTACGCGACAATTGCATTCCTATACGCTGTTTTATTTTTTTCCATCAGGGTGCAGACCACAAGTATGAAAAGGTCATCTGCAGTCAGAAGTCCTATTTAGAAATATGTGACTTTTAACCTGCACCATTAAAGGCTCCATATAGTATGTGATTATAGGTGAAGTCTGACAATAACACTGCTCTTTATTGGAATTACTGACTCCCTCACTTTTGTGGACACTAGCAGGAGAATGCAAAAGGGGTGTCCTATAAGAGGAGTCACACTGTCCTCCCCAGGGACCTTTTTGGGTATAATGAAGCACAAAGCCATCATCTTACTGTATGCCCCCCGATGCCTTCAAGCTGATGGATATTGTCTGTTGATGCATGCGCTTGGCAGGCAGCCTCCATGTGTAGGAGCTGGCTCTGCAGCCAACTGGCTCCATGCCATGAAATGCACATTTATTTTGTCCATTATTCTGCACCCTTAAATGAACACTTTGGGTCCCTGCGGTGCCGTTAGTGCCGAGACGCTAGGCCGTCGCCTGCAGCTGCCGACGCATGATCGCTTCCTGGCTTTTATCGGCCAAATTGTGTTGGGAGGATCAATTTCAGATGCAGGGAATATTAGCACATATATCTCCGGGTGTGTTTAATGGAGACGGGAGGATCTGTCTTAAATAGATAAGGGGCACAAGATGAGAAGACATTTGTCAGACTGAAATGGATGCAAATGACATCACTGCAACATGCTTTCAAAATGAAAACAGTATAAACAAAAACTAAACATAATCTAGCAGAACTCTGAGCATTACACTGCTGCCACCCCATGGTGAACAGAGACAGTGACATTTAATGACTTTTTTTAATACATCTTTAGAGTTCCTTGCTGTTTTCTTGAATGTTTTTTCAATTTTCTGTTTTTTTTTAATCAGTGTTTACCAGCAAATCCTCCTTTCCGGTGGAGTTTGCAGGCATCGAACTGAAACGTGCTGAAATAATTTGAAACTTTGATATAGTCACCTCCTGCATACGCCTCAGTTTTGATGCATTGCTCGATAGAAACACGATCCGCTAGACCAGAGGTGTCAAAGTCGTTTTCACTGAGGGCCACATCGCACTTATGCTTGGCCCCAGAGGGCCGATTTTAACAGTGAATGCTATTATTACACATTTTTTATGCATTATTTTTAAAAACTTAAATGTAAAAAAAAATATGGTTAGTTGCAATAATTTCCCCTCAAAATTGTGAATATATTACTTTAAATGGAAAAACAGTACTGCTGTTTTTATGGTAAAAACAATAAATAAATAAAAAAGCAGCTAAGTTGCCAGAATTTTACTGTAAAATTAAAAAACATTTTTTTACTGTAAATAAAAAAAACTGCAATTTTACAGTAAAATTTTGGTACCTGAGCTGCCAGTTTTTTTTTTGTTTTTTTTTCTGCAAATCTACAACTGTAGATTTTTCGGTGTATTACTGTAAATGCCAAAACAGCATCACAAGTTTATTACAGTCAAAAAAGTACTGTTTTATTTTTCATTTAGAGAAAAATGCTGTAAAAACCACAGTAAATTTCAAAATGTTCCCATAAATCTATTGCTACTTTTACATTGCACTATTTAATGGATACCCTGCTTTGAAATCATTATTATTAGTATTTATTTCTTTTTAGGAAAATGGTTTGAATGTTTGATAATATAATTTTGCATAATTAGACAATATTTAAGTTAACATAATTTGAGATGACATTGAGTAGATTTTTTTTTCTCCCAAAATAGAAAAAAATAATACATTTACCGTATTTTTCGGACTATAAGTCGCACTTTTTTTCATAGTTTGGCCGGGGGTGCGACCTATACTCAGGAGCGACTTATGTGTGAAATTATTAACACATTACCGTAAAATATCAAATAATAATATTTATCTCATTCACGTAAGAGACTAGACGTATAAGATTTCATGGGATTTAGCGATTAGGAGTGACGGATTGTTTGGTAAACGTATAGCATGTTCTATATGTTATAGTTATTTGAATGACTCTTACCATAATATGTTACGTTAACATACCAGGCACGTTCTCAGTTGGTTATTTATGCCTCATATAACGTACACTTATTCAGCCTGTTGTTCACTATTCTTTATTTATTTTAAATTGCCTTTGAAATGTCTATTCTTGGTGTTGGGTTTTATCAAATAAATTTCCCCCAAAAATGCGACTTATACTTCAGCGCGACTTATATATGTTTTTTCCCTTCTTTATTATGCATTTTCGGCCGGTGCAACTTATACTCCGGAGCGACTTATAGTCCGAAAAATACGGTAGTAAGAAAAGTTACAGTACTTTATTGATACATATTATTTCCAGGCTTTTGAAGGCCAAATAAAATGAAATGGCGGGGCCACAACTGGGCCCCGGGCCTTGAGTTTGACACCCGTGCGCTAGACGGAAGTTATAAGATGTCTTCACATTTTGCACGTGTGGCTCAAATGAGAAAATATGAGAGTTCATGTTCTATGTTTAATGGCGCTAATCAGTACAAATAAATGCACCAAGTTGTGCTAACGCTGCATTCAAAGAAAAGTATTTGTTCTGGTGTCACAAGATAGCATTGCTATTCCCAGTAATATAAAATGTATTTAGTATGCTAGCGAACTATTATATCTAAAATTTGTACTGTACTCAGGCACGTGCACATACATTTTTTGGGGGGGCAGGTGCTCAAGAGAGGAAAAAAAGGCCACCTTTTGCAGAAATTATTCATAAATCATTGTGATAAAAATCCCAGAAGTATATTTTCACCTTATATTGTTAACAAATACGAACGCAGATGGTCAAATTGAATAAATATAAAAAAGTCTACAGTTCACAATTAATACTACTTAAGACCCACCTTTCATCACAATAATTGTTTTTTTTGGTGAACTTGTCTAATTTGTAGAACAGTTATTGTTATGACGCTTACTAGTCACACATAAATGTAGATTCAAGCCACTTTTTTTATTTTTATTTAAAGGCCAACTGAAACCCACTACTACCGACCACACAGTCTGATAGTTTATATATCAATGATGAAATCTTAACATTGCAACACATGCCAATACGGCCGGGTTAGATTAGTAAAGTGCAATTTTAAAAAATATCCTGCTGAAAACGTCTCGGTATGATGACGGATTATAGCGGACATTTTGGGACAGCATTGTGGCCAGCTATTAAGTCGTCTTTTTTCATCGCAAAATTCCACAGTATTCTGGACATCTGTGTTGGTGAATCTTTTGCAATTTGTTTAATGAACAATGGAGATAGCAAAGAAGAAAGCTGTAGGTGGGAAGCGGTGTATTAGCGGCCGGCTGCAGCAACACAAACACGTAGCGGCTACGTCGTAGCCGGTGTTTCATTGTTTACATTCCCGAACGATGACAGTCAAGCTTTACCATTGGCCTGTGGGGAACTGGGACAACAGAGACTCTTACCAGGAGGACTTTGAGTTGGATACGCATGCTTGTGGAGATGGGACAACAGAGACTCTTACCAGGAGGACTTTGAGTTGGATACGCGCTACCGTGAGTACGTAGCTGCGGCTTCCAAACATTTGATCGCTTGCCCGTACGTGCGTGCCGCTATGTGCATGTCACGTACGTAACTTTGGGGAAATATATGTGCTGTATGAACTTTGGGGTGGTGAACGGTACTTTGGGCTGTGGGATTGAGTGTGTTGTGTGGGTGTTGGAGTTGTATTGGTGGGTTATATGGACGGGAGGGGGGAGGTGTTTGTTATGTGGGATTAATTTGTGGCATATTAAATATAAGCCTGGTTGTGTTGTGGCTAATAGAGTATATATATGTCTTGTGTTTATTTACTGTTTTAGTCATTCCCAGCTGAATATCAGGTCCCACCCGCCTCTCACAGCATCTTCCCTATCTGAATCGCTTCCACTGCCCTCTAGTCCTTCACTCTCACTTTCCTCATCCACAAATCTTTCATCCTCGCTCAAATTAATGGGGAAATCGTCACTTTCTCGGTCCGAATCGCTCTCTCTGCTGGTGGCCATGATTGTAAACAATGTGCAGATGTGAGGAGCTCCACAACCTGTGATGTCACGCTACTTCCGGTACAGGCAAGGCTTTTTTATCAGCGACCAAAAGTTGCGAACTTTATCGTCGATGTTCTCTACTAAATCCTTTCAGCAAAAGTATAAAAGTATGGCAATATCGCGAAATGATCAAGTATGACACATACAAGGGATCTGCTATCCCTGTTTAAATTAGAAAATCTCATTTCATTAGGCCTTTAAAGGGGCTTTATTATGCAAAACCAACTTTTCTTACCTATTGGTACCTGCTGTTGTGTATTTGGGAGCTGCATATGTCCCACAATTTTGAAATCAAACCATGGCAACTTTGCGGAGATACAGTATTTATAAAATTTCGCTTTCCTTAATACTTCCTCCAAAGAGCCGTAGAACCTGTGACCTTTTTTGCACCGGTGACGTCAGCGATATATCCATGTATGGTAGAAATGTACCTAAAATGCTAGTGCATTGTAGTCTCACGGTGTAGTCAATAAGCTCCTTCTTTTTTTTCTATCCTCTTTTTGTGGGGCAGACTGGCTCGTACATGCACGTGCATCCTCCGCTGTTGCCATTTCTACTACAAAGTAGCATATAAGACGGTCTGTAAAACATAACCTATGCAACATTTTGATCAAAGAACCAACATTACATGTTATGTAGACCAGTATTTGTCAACCTTTTTTGAGCCAAGGCACATTTTTTGCGTTGAAAAAATGCGGAGGCACACCACCAGAAGAAAACATTAAAAAATTAAACTCAGTAGTCGATGTTGACGGTAAAAAGTCGATCTGGCAATTGTAGAATATGACTTTTAACCATCACTATAGCTCTTGTCTCAAAGTACTGTCACGACCTGTCACATCACGCCACGACTTATTTGGAGTTTTTTTTTTATGTTTTTCTGTGTGTAGTGTCTTGCGCTCCTGTTTTGGTGGCTTTTCCTATTTTGTTGTTGATTGTCATGTACAGATGTACTTTGTGGACGCCGCCTGCTGCTCCACACGCTGTAAGTCTTTGCTGTCGTCCAGCATTCTGTTTTTGTTTACTTTGCAGCCAGTTCAGTTTTAGTTTCGTTCTGCATAGCCTTCACTAAGCTTCAATGCCTTTTCTTAGGGCCACTCACCTTTTGTTTATTTTTGGTTCAAGCATTAGATACCTTTTTACTTGCACACTGCCTCCCGCTGTTTCCGACATCTACAAAAGCAATTAGCTACCGGCTGCCACCTACTGATATGGAAGAGTATTACACGGTTACTCTGCCGAGCTCTCGACAGCACCGACACTCAACACCACATAATTTGCAAAACAAATATTTTTAACCCAAATAGGTGAATAAACATAATCTCCCGCGGCACACCAGACTGTATCTAGTGTGCACCGCGGCTCAGTGGTTGAAAAACACTGATGTAGACCACAAGAAAGTGTTTTAACTGTTAGAAAACATTTATAGCAGGACTCCTTTAATGGCAATTTGTAATGAAAATAAAAAAACTTAACTTTTTTTTACGCATTCTTCTGGGAAATTTGCCATACTATATATTGAAATGCAAACATTTACATTACATTTAAATCTCCCTTCATTAAAAATAACAAACCGCAGTCAACAGCTGGCCAAGGCTTTGAGTCAAGGGGTAGCGGGGGGAGGGGGGTGGGGTGTATATTGTACCGTCCCGGAAGAGTTAGTGCTGCAAGGGGTTCTGGGTATTTGTTCTGTTGTGTTTATGTTGTGTTACGGTGCGGATGTTCTCCCGAAATGTGTTTTTCATTCTTGTTTGGTGTGGGTTCACAGTGTGGCGCATATTTGTAACAGTGTTAAAGTTGTTTATACGTCACCCTCAGTGTGACCTGTATGGCTGTTGACCAAGTATGAATGCATTCACTTGTGTGTGTGAAAAGCCGTAGATATTATGTGACTGGGCCGGCACGCAAATGCAATGTCTTTAAGGCACACCCCCAATATTGCTGTCTGGGTGGAAATCGGGAGAAATTCGGGAGAATGGTTGCCCTGGGAGATTTTCGGGAGGGGCACTGAAATTCAGGAGTCTCCCGTGAAAATCAGGAGGGTTGGCAAGTATGACTGGGAGACGCAACTGCTCTGTACTTCTCCCCACGTCCGTACAGCGGCGTTTTAAAAAGTCATAAATTTTACTTTTTGAAACCGATACCGATAATTTCCGATATTACACTTTAAAGCATTTATCGTCCGATAATATCGGACTGCCGATATTATCGGACATATCTACTATTTATCTGTCTCCACTCAAAATGATCTCCTGCTGGCCCCGCAAATGGACTGGACTATCACACTATTAACTAGATCCACTCGACGTCCATTACACCGGTCGCCCCTGGGGGGGGTCCCCACATCTGCGGTCCACTACAAGGTTTCTCATTGTAGCTCATTGGGTTGAGTTTTTCCTTGCCCTGATGTGGGATCTGAGCCGAGGATGTCACTGTGGCTTGTGCAGCCCTTTGAGACACTCGTGATTTAGGGCTATATAAATAAACGTAGATTGATTGGTCTATATGATGTAGAGCTAGCACATTAAGACAGGCATAGTGCGTGTGCCTCACAATACGAAGGTCCTGAGTAGTTCTGGGTTCAATCCCGGGCTCGGGATCTTTCTGACTGCGTGGGTTCCCTCCGGGTACCCCGGCTTCGTCCCACCTCCAAAGACATGCACCTGGGGATAGGTTGATTGGCAACACTAAATTGGCCCTAGAGTGTGAATGTGAGTGTGAATGTTGTCTGTCTATCTGTGTTGGCCCTGTGATGAGTTGGCGACTTGTCCAGGGTGTACTCCGCCTTCCGCCCGAATGCAGCTGAGATAGACTCCAGCACCCCCCGCAACCCCAAAAACAATTTAAAAAAAAGGGACAAGCGGTAGAAAAATGGATGGATAGCCATCAAATAATGCTTCCACTACCACTAGGTAGTCGGGCACGACTCTTAATGTCGCGTGCTCCTCGGTGCACACGCAACCTTTGTTTTCACTGAAATTGCTATTCCTGTTTAAACCGTGCTGAAAACAAAAATGTAAGCCATTATTCATTACTAGTGTTGATGTGAACTTCCTCACGCTGTAATTGTCTACATGCTTCCTGGTTAGAAAACAAAAATATCTTTCAGAATACCGTATTTTCCGAACAATATAGCGTCCACACTACATTAGACGCACAGGACTATAAGCCGCAGGTATATACGTTGTGAAATTAGTTATTTACCGTATTTCCTTGAATTAGCGCCGGGGCGGTAATTAATTTAAAACCTCTATTCACTCCGGCGCTTACCAAAGGCATGCGGTAAATTTAAGCATGCGCTTATAAATTTGAGTGTGATGTAAGGATACCATCGTGACATCGCTTAAAGCCGCAATAAAATTTAGAGCACAATGAATCATCCCGGTGTTGTGCCGGATAATGCACCCCCCGCCGTAGAATGCACCCACTGACGGGAGTGTTATATCAATTAAAGCCCACACTTAAAGTTTCCACGTGCAAGATTGAATCTATTTAAAAAAGTTATTTAATAAGAAGCCAAAAAGTCCGTAATGTTCGTGTTGGAGGAGTTGTGAATGACTGAAATATGAAATCCGTGCTGCAGTCTGCAGGTGTACCTAATGTTGTGGCCCAGCAGCGACTGCAGCACGGATTTCATATTTCAGTCATTGACAACTCCTCCAACACGAACATTATTGTTTTTGCACTTTTTGGCTTCTTATTAAATAACTTTTTTAAATAGATTCAATCGGTTGTGAGTTATAAATAAATGATAAATGGGTTATACTTGTATAGCGCTTTTCTACCTTCAAGGTACTCAAAGCGCTTTGACAGTATTTCCACATTCACCCATTCACACACACATTCACACACTGATGGCGGGAGCTGCCATGCAAGGCGCTAACCAGCAGCCATCAGGAGCAAGGGTGAAGTGTCTTGCCCAAGGACACAACGGGCGTGACTAGAATGGTAGAAGGTGGGGATTGAACCCCAGTAACCAGCAACCCTCCGATTGCTGGCACGGCCACTCTACCAACTTCGCCACGCCGTCCCCTTTCAAACTTTCAAAGTTCAAACCCCGGCCGAGTCATACCAAAGACTATAAAAATGGGACCCATTACCTCCCTGCTTGGCACTCAGCATCAAGGGTTGGAATTGGGGGTTAAATCACCAAAAATGATTCCCGGGCGCGGCACTGCTGCTGCCCACTGCTCCCCTCACCTCCCAGGGAGTGAACAAGGAGATGGGTCAAATGCAGAGGACAGATTTCACCACACCTAGTGTCTGTGTGACAATCATTGGTACTTTACTTTACTTACTTTACTTGCACGTGGAAACTTTAAGTGTGGGCTTTAGTTGATATAACACTCCCGTCAGGGGGTGCATTCTACGGCGGGGGTGCATTATCCGGCACAACACCGGGAGTTCTTTTTGTTTGGGTCTGAAAAGGCAATTAAAATAACATTATTACCTTCCATACTACACCATTCTCTTATTCTGCGAGCATCTACCCCAAACTTTCGAGCAGTTCCCTCCTTAGTGTTCTTTTTAGCAAATTCAACAGCTTGGACCTTAAATCCTACCGAATAGCTCTTAATCTTCTTCCCTTCATGCGATTTTAAATGATTGAAATCAGCCTTCTCCATTTTGAAAACGATGACAGGTGAAGTGTCACTCGTGACGTGACGAGTTTGACCCGGCGGAAATTCGAGGCATATGCTAATTATTTTGCGAAACGAGTTTGAACCGGCGGTAATTCTAGACATGCGCTAATAAAAATAATATTTTGCGAAACCCGGTGGTAATTCTGACCCGGCGGTAATTCCAAGCATGCGCTAATTATTTTGAGAAACGAGTTTGACCCGGTGGTAATTCTCGGCAGGCGCATACTAAATACCCGGCGGCAATTCAAGGAAATACGGTACACAGAAAGATTTTGTAAATGTTTAATTACATACGTACCTTTACCGTATTTTTCGGACTATAAGTCACTCCGGAGTATAAGTCGCACCGGCCGAAAATGCATAATAAAGAAGGAAAAAAACATATATAAGTCGCACTGGAGTTAAGTCGCATTTTGGGGGGAAATTTATTTGATAAAATCCAACACCAAGAATAGACATTTGAAAGGCAATTTAAAATAAATAAAGAACAGTGAACAACAGGCTGAATAAGTGTACGTTATATGACGCATAAATAACCAACTGAGAACGTGCCTGGTATGTTAACGTAACATATTATGGTAAGAGTCATTCAAATAACTATAACATATAGAACATGTGTAGTAGAATTTCTGACCTTTGAGCTATATTTCGTGTCTATCAAGAATGTCTGCTTGTTTCATTTCTCTTCTATTCTATACCATTGAAGAACCAGATGTAGGACAAAGTTGTATATGGAGTCGCTCTGACCATTCTACGAAATGTTTTGATTGTCTAAGCATGACTAAGGGATTCAAGGATGTTGCAAAACAAACATGTCGAAAACAACGGGACTTTGGGGTATGGTCAGGAGACCAGGACTCTGGAAGATTGCTTGATTCTTGTGTCCTCCGGAGGACGTTTGTTTGTCTGCATGGACAGCTTAATCCAACTTTGCACTTTTTACTATGGGTAAATAAACTTTTTGTACTAAACTCACTTTTGTTGCTGTTTAAGCTTCGGACAATCCACTACACATGCTATACGTTTACCAAACAATCTGTCACTCCTAATCGCTAAATCCCATGAAATCTTCCTCCTCGGTGTCGCTCCAAAGGTAGACAATGCGCCGCTTCCTCTTCTATCGGTACGTCGCTTACGTCAGAGTCATCGTCAGTTGCAGTTCCAATTATTCCGGCCTTTCTGAATCCGGACAGGATGGTTTCGGTTGTCACTGAAGCCCATGCTTGGTCGATCCATCCAATGACATCCAGAAAAGTTGCATGGCGCATTCTCCCGGTTGCCGTGAAGCTGTGCTCTCCTTCCATCAACCACTGCTCCCAGGACTGCCTTAAAGCCCTTCTCAGTTTTCATAAGTTACCGCCAATGTTGAAATGATCAATTTTCATAGGTACGGAAGTAGTAGCAGGTAGCATCTTTTTTTTCACAATGCAGTTCTTCCATGACCCGCCCCCGCCAAATTTTTATTGGTTGACGTGTGTGTGTGTGCGTGACGATTGCTGATATACGCCTAGTCTCTTACGTGAATGAGATAAATAATATTATTTGATATTTTACGGTAATGTGTTAATAATTTCACACATAAGTCGCTCCAGAGTATAAATTGCACTAAAACTATGAAAAAAACTGCGATTTATAATCCAAAAAATATGGTAATTGTTTCTAAACGGTTCCTGTAACACGGCAGTAAAATGGCTGATCAAACAAAACAGACATCATCATCATGCACCTACTAGCTGCTAAAGCTAGCTCTCCGGTCAGCTAAACAGACTCAATAACTCAACGGTGACGTTTGGGTGAATTAACGAAACTGAAACGACACCAAAAAAATGCAATTTTCCAAGTTTAATACTAACACAGACACTTTGTAAACATGCTAGCATATTTGCTAATGCCGATTACATTACGGTAGCACATACAAATATGCATGAAAACACTCCTACAGACATCAAACATGGGACGGTTTAGTAAGTAAGAATTGTTTTAATAATATTGTAAAAACTTACAAACCTTGCTTAGCGTGATGAATGAAGAATCCACGCGAGTAGAAACATTAGTAGAAAACGGACCGGCACTTGTACTTCCGGTTGAACGCACTAAACGGAAGGAAACACTGTAGACCAGTGGTTCTTAAGCTTTTTTCCCCAAGTACCACCTCAAAAAAATACTTGGCTCTCCAAGTACCACAATAATTACCAAGGTTAAAATATAGTAGGCCTAAGTATTTATTAGACACGAGGCAGTGGTTTTATATAACAAGTGTTTTTAATACTTTTGGACACTGTAATATTATACACAGTGAATATAGTCAAATAAAACACTGTACTTTAATCAAGTGGTTCTTTGGCGTACCACTAGATTGAGCCCGAGTATTATAGTTTGAGAATCACTGCAGCACCTGCAGTGAGCAAACTCGTCCAAAAGATGGTGCTGTAGCACAAACAATAACACACCTCACCAGTGTCTGTTGATAACTATTTCTTGTGTTATGGCCGACAGCAAAGAAGAATCGTTTCATAAAGTACCAATGATTACACACACACTAGGTGTGGCAGAATTATTCTCTGCATCTGACCCATCACCCTTGATCACCCCCTGGGAGGTGAGGGGAGCAGTGAGCAGCAGCGGTGGACGCGCCCGGGAATAATTTTTTGGTGATTTAGCCCCCAATTCCAATCCTTGATGCTGAGTGCCAAGCAGGGAGGTAATTTTTCATTTTTATAGTCTTTGGTATGACTCGACCAGGGTTTGAACTCACGACCTACGGATCTCAGGGCGGACACTCTAACCACAAGGCCACTAAGTCATACTTGCCAACCTTGAGACCTATGAATTCAGGAGGTGGGGGGTGTTTTGGGTAGCGGGGGATGTATATATTTTCAAGTATTTCTTATATATATATATAAATAATTCGTTCATGAATGAGTATATCCGTTCGGCCACCGTGTTCAATGGAGAAGTCTGATCTACAAAATGTGCAGGCAGCATACCCCTTCCCCTTCGAGCTGTCCTGGATGAACTGAAATTATTTTTCCCCATCATTTTGGAACTTGCAAGCGTACTTTTTCTTCTTACTCGTCTTCACCATGTCTCTTCTTCGTTCTTCTGCTTCTTCTCTGTTATGTTTTTGGACATTACTACTTGCCGTAGTTTTGAAGCAATGCATGATGGGAATCCAGATGTTGTGTGTCAGTGTATTAACGTGCCGGCTGGAATACACACACGCTGAGAAATAGCTCCGTGCCTGCCTACTTTATGGGTTATAGATAAACCTGTGGATAACGGAGACATACCGTATTTTTCGGACTATAAGTCGCAGTTTTTTTCATAGTTTGGCCGGGGGTGCGACTTATACTCAGGAGCGACTTATGTGTGCAATTATTAACACATTACCGTAAAATATCAAATAATATTATTTAAGGCTGAAACGACGCGTCGACATAGTCGACGTCATCGACGTCATCTGTTACGTAAATACGTCGACGGCGTTTTTGTGCGTCGACGCGTCGCATATTTACGTCACACTACCGTCATGGCGGAGCGCAAAGCAGACGGTGCGAGCGAGGGGGAAAAGCACGCCAAAAGTCGTCAAAAGTGTGGGAGTATTTCAATACACGGCCTAATAATGTTGTTGTATGCACACCGTGTCGAGCGGAAATGGCCTATCATAGCAGCACAACGGCTATGAACGAACATTTGAAAAGAAAACCTTCAACCAGTCAATCGTCCGCGTGAGCATACGTTGTCATCATTACACAAAAACATGAATGTGTCATTTGTACCTGCTAGGGGTGTAACGGTACGTGTTTTGTATTGAACCGTTTCGGTACAGGGCTTTCGGTTCGGTACGGGGGTGCACCGAACGAGTTTCTAAGCTAAAGCTAAAGTCTTAACAAGCTGCTTTGCTCCTTCTGCTTCTGTCTCAGCACGCAGCATTGTCCCACCCACACAACCATCTGATTGGTACACAGAAAGCGCTAACAGCCAATCAGCAGTGCGTATTCAGAGCGCATGTAGTCAGCGCTTCAGCGTCGAGCAGATCTTTATTTTTGCACATTTTAGCAAATAAGCAATACTTTCACTTTTGTTGAAATGTTTACACTGTTGTTACAGAATATTTCGTTTTGCACTTTTTTGTATTGGATGTTTATCTTTATTTTTGCACATTTTAAAGCAAAATAAGCAATACTTTTACTTTTGAAATGCTTATACTATTGCAGAATAGTACGATTTGCACTGGATGTTTACTTTTATATTTGCACATTAAAAAACAAATAAGCTACTTTTAATTTTGTTAAATGTTAAAAGTTTTAAATGTTTACGTTGTTACAGAATATTTTGTCATGTTGTTGTCAATGTTGACCGAGTGGCCATACTTTTTTTTTTTTGTAAATAAAAGCCATGCCTTTTGAAAAAACTGGCCTACATTTATTTTTTCATCTTCATTTTAAATAAAATAAAATAAAAAATAATCGGTAAAAGGAAAAATAATCTATAGATTAATCGAAAAAATAATCTATAGATTAACCGATTAATCAAAAAATTATCCATAGATTAATCGATAGAAAAATAATCGTTAGCTGCAGCCTTAATATTATTTAGCTCATTCACGTAAGAGACTAGACGTATAAGATTTCATGGGATTTAGCGATTAGGAGTGACAGATTGTTTGGTAAACGTATAGCATGTTTTATATGTTATAGTTATTTGAATGACTCTTACCATAATATGTTACGTTAACATACCAGGCACGTTCTCAGTTGGTTATTTATGCGTCATATAACGTGCACTTATTCAGCCTGTTGTTCACTATTCTTTATTTATTTTAAATTGCCTTTCAAATGTCTATTCTTGGTGTTGGCTTTTATCAGATAAATTTCCCCCAAAAATGCGACTTATATTCCAGTGCGACTTATATATGTTTTTTTCCTTCTTTATTATGCATTTTCGGCCGGTGCGACTTATACTCCGAAAAATACGGTATATAATAGTCTCCTTTTCAGGTGAGAGAGGACGCTAAAGGCAGTGCCTTTAAGGCACGCCCCCAATATTGTTGTCCAGGTGGAAATCGGGAGAAATTCGGGAGAATGGTTGCCCCGGGAGATTTTTGGGGAGGGGCACTGAAATTCGGGAGTCTCCCGGGAAAATCGGGAGGGTTGGCAAGTATGCACTAAGCCCCAGGGATCAAAACGTAGGAAAAAAAAGTAACCGCTTATTACTTACCGTACTTATAGTGCCAGTGACAAAATCAACTCTTTATTGATAGGAGGTAGCAAATTTTGTATTTAACTAAAAAAACAAAAACGTTTAGCGCGTGCTCAGTATGCCAAGGTAGCTCATTTTGACAGCAGTTTGGGAAGGACTTTTCACAAGAACTCAAATATATGCCCTGTCAGATATCAAACGCATTTGGGAGGAATTTATTACAAATAGTGTTTTTACTGTTAAATGAATGAAGAAACAAATGGCTCCGGCAGAAAGAGCACTTTTCTCATGGAGAGCAAAAGGGCAGGTGCTTGAGCATCGCTCGGGTCCACCTGTGCACGTGCCCTATGGTACAGCTGGCTGGTTTCATTCACAATGAGGATCATTTTGTGACCCCAAGCAGGTGTTTCTGTTGCAGCTTTAAAGCAGCAGGAACTCATTAGAGGATAAGACTAGAGATGTCCGATAATGGCTTTTTTTGCCGATATCCGATATTCAGATATTGTCCAACTCTTAATCACCGATATCAACCGATACCGATATATACAGTCGTGGAATTAACACATTATTATGCCTAATTTTGTTGAAATGCCCCACTGGATGCATTAAACAATGTAACAAGGTTTTCCAAAATAAATCAACTCAAGTTATGGAAAAAAATGATAACATGGCACTGCCATATTTATTATTGAAGTCACAAAGTGCATTATTTTTTTTAACATGCTTCAAAACAGCAGCTTGGAATTTGGGAAATGTTCTCCCTGAGAGAGCATGTGGAGTTTGAGGTGGGCGGGGTTGGGGGGTTGGGGGGGGGGGGGCGTAGCGGAGGGTGTATATTGTAGCGTCCCGGAAGAGTTAGTGCTGCAAGGGGTTCTGGGTATTTGTTCTGTTGTGTTTATGTTGTGTTATGGTGCGGATGTTCTCCCGAAATGTGTTTGTCATTCTTGTTTGGTGTGGGTTCACAGTGTGGCGCATATTTGTAACAGTGTTAAAGTTGTTTATACGGTCACCCTCAATGTGACCTGTATGGCTGTTGACCAAGTATGCCTTGCATTCACTTGTGTGTGTAAATAGCCGTAGATATTATGTGACTGGGCCGGCACGCAAAGGCAGTGCCTTTAAAGCACGCCCCCAATATTGTTGTCTGGGTGGAAATGGGGAGAAATTGGGGAGAATGGTTGCCCCGGGAGATTTTCGGGAGGGGCACTGAAATTCGGGAGTCTCCCGGGAAAATCGGGAGGGTTGGCAAGTATGACTGGGAGACGCAACTGCTCTGTACTTCTCCCTACGTCCGTGTACCACTCCGTACAGCTGCGTTTTAAAAAGTCATAAATTTTACTTTTTGAAACCGATACCGATAATTTCCGATATTACATTTTAAAGCATTTCTCGGCCGATAATATCGGCAGTCCGATATTATCGGACATCTCTAGATAAGACCATTTGTAAGAAACATTCCTACAACAGAAGTGTCTTTCTAGTAAAGGTTCAGTTTGTGCTCCATCTTGTCTACTTGCCCACGCCAGACTTGTGCCGGGCGTTGTGTTTCTGCGCTATGCCGTAAGGCACGTGCGCGGCCACGGTGCCCATCTCGGTCGCGCCCTCCACGTGAAACATCTGGTCGTCAAAGTAGATGTGAGGCCTGATCTTCTCCAGCATGGGGCCCTTGGGCGCCCCCGCTAGGAACAGGGCCTCGTCGATCTCCAGACCCCAGGCCCTGAGGGTCTTCAGGGCTCGGATCCCGGAGCTGGCCGCGCTTCGGGCCGTGACTAAGAAGGTCCGGATCGGGCAGTCCAGGCGCTGGCCTTTTGCGTAAAACTTCTTCTGGAGCTTCCCGAGGGCCTCCAGGAAACCTTTCAGTGGGCCCTTCCAGAAAAGAGGATAGATTGTGATTGGGTGATTCTGAGGAGGTTTGTTCAGAAGCACATACGTGGTCAAGTAGCGTGTCCTCGTTTTCGCGCTCATGCTCGAAGAACTTGTCCAGCCCGTGGGCCTTGAAGATGCGCTCGGACTCGTCGGAGAAGAGAACGGCGTCGCCGTCAAACGCCACCCTCAGCTGGGACTCGGACACCTCTGTTACCTTGTCTGGCATGAACATGGTGGCCGCCGCAATGCCTGAACACACGCAGTGAAAGAATGTCGAAATGTTATTCTTTCCCTAAAGGCCTACTGAAACCCACTACTACCGACCACGCAGTCTGATAGTTTATATATCAATGATGAAATCTTAACATTGCAACACATGCCAATACGGCCGGGTTAACTTATAAAGTGCAATTTTAAATTTCCAGCTAAACTTCCGGTTGAAAACGTCTATGTATGATGACGTATGCGCGTGACGTCAATTGTTGAAACGGAAGTATTTGGACACATTGTATCCAATACAAACAGCTCGGTTTTCATCGCAAAATTCCACAGTATTCTGGACATCTGTTTTGGTGAATCTTTTGCAATTTGTTTAATGAACAATGGAGACTGAAAAGAAGAAAGCTGTAGGTGGGATCGGTGTATTAGCGGCTGGCTGCAGCAACACAACCAGGAGGACTTTGACTTGGATAGCAGACGCGCTATCTGACGCTAGCCACCGACCGCACGGATGATCGGGTGAAGTCCTTCGTCGCTCCGTCGATCGCTGGAACGCAGGTGAGCACGGGTGTTGATGAGCAGATGAGGGCTGGCTGGCGTAGGTGGATAGCTAATGTTTTTAGCATAGCTCTGTGAGGTCCCGTTGCTAAGTTAGCTTCAATGGCGTCATTAGCAACAGCATTGTTAAGCTTCGCCAGGCTGGAAAGCATTAACCGTGTAGTTACATGTCCCTGGTTTAATAGTATTGTTGATTTTCTGTCTATCCTTCCAGTCAGGGGCTTGTTTCTTTTGTTTCTATCTGCAGTTAAGCCTGATGCTATCACGTTAGCTCCGTAGCTAAAGTGCTTCACCGATGTATTGTCGTGGAGATAAAAGTCACTGTGAATGTCCATTTCGCCTTCTCAACTCCCATTTTCAAGAGGATATAGTATCCGAGGTGGTTTAAAATACAAATCCGTGATCCACAATAGAAAAAGGAGAGAGTGTGGAATCCAATGAGCCAGCTTGTACCTAAGTTACGTTCAGAGCGAAAAAAGATGCGTCCTGCACTGCACTCTAGTCCTTCACTCTCACGTTCCTCATCCACGAATCTTTCATCCTGGCTCAAATTAATGGGGTAATCGTCGCTTTCTCGGTCCGAATCGCTCTCGCTGCTGGTGTAAACAATGGGGAAATGTGAGGAGACTTTCAACCTGCGACGTCACGCTACTTCCGGTACAGGCAAGGCTTTTTTTATCAGCGACCAAAAGTTGCGAACTTTATCGTCGATGTTCTTTACTAAATCCTTTCAGCAAAAATATGGCAATATCGCGAAAGGATCAAGTATGACACATAGAATGGATCTGCTATCCCCGTTTAAATTACAAACAATAATTTCAGTAGGCCTTTAAATGGCAAACCCAACAACTGGCAAGACTTTAAAGCTGGGGTGTCTCGCGCACAGAATGAAGTGTCAGTGTGCATATTTCTCTGAATGCGATTCAGAAAATGTGTCACGGATGATAGGTGTGTGGTGCTGGTTCAACACATCGCACACAGGGACGGCGTGGCGTAGTGGGTAGAGCAACCGTGCAAGAAACCTGAGGGTTGCAGGTTCGCTCCCCGCCTCTTACCATCCAAAAAATCGCTGCCGTTGTGTCCTTGGGCAGGACACTTCACCCTTTGCCCCCGGTGCCACTCACACCGGTGAAATGAATGATGAATGAATGGTAGGTGGTGGTCGGAGGGGCCGTAGGCGCAAACTGGCAGCCTCGCTTCCGTCAGTCTACCCCAGGGCAGCTGTGGCTACAAATGTAGCTTACCACCACCAGGTGTGAATGAATGATGGGTTCCCACTTCTCTGTGAGCGCTTTGAGTATCTAACAATAGAAAAGCGCGATATAAAATCTAATCCATTATTATTATTATTATTATTACACAGGTAGGAGCGTGATAACAAGAATGTGCAGAAAAGTATCATCTTCGTGATAAAAAGCCCCGTATGCACGCAAAATAATCCTTTACACTGCAAAAGTCAGTGTTCAAAAACAGGAAGAAAAAAAAAAAAAAATTAGGGGTATTTTACTTGAACTAAGGAAAATTATCTGCCAATAGAACAAGAAAATTTGGCTTGTCAAGACTTTCCAAAACAAGTAAAATTAGCTAACCTCAATGAACCCAAAAATACCTTAAAATAAGTACATTCTCACTAATAACACGCGCACTTTTCTTGGTAGAAAAAAGAGACCATTTTGCTCAATATGTTGAAAAATATTCTTAAATTAAGTAAATGCTAGTGCCATTATCTTGACATGATATGCGCTCGGCATTAAATTTCTTGAAACCAGCAAACTTATACTAAAACTAATTTATTGTTCTTAATGGAAAGGCAACAAGGCAACCGCTTGTTACTCTCGGGGTCTCCTAGCCGCTCAGGCAAATCATATTGTCTAAAAATGCATATTCCCATCCATAACATGACATCATCGCGCCAAGTGCGTGCTCTTTCAGTCAATTAGTGCGCATATATACAGCCCCCGGCCAAATATGTTTTTATTGTAATTTTGAAGAATTTATCTGAATGTGCATGAACTATCTCTGTTCAAAATAGTTTGAAATGTCACATGTTAAATGTTTAAATAGTCAGTTTACTGTACTGTGCCAACTGTACTACTTTATGAGTACGTATTTTCTATTGTTTCATTGAAAATAAAACAGCAAAGTCCACTTGGCTGTCATCTGTTTTAATTATGAGACACAATTGTGTCTAAATCATGATTTATTTTTTTTAATGCTTGAAATAAGAAATTATTACTTTAAAAAAGTAGTTTTATACTTGTGAGTGTTGATGACACAGCTTTGCAACAGTTGATATTCTAGTTTCAAGCATGTTTTACTCAAAAAAGGTCATCAAATCTCAGCAACAAGCTGTAATATCTTACTGAGATCATTTAGGACCAAAACACTTAAAACAAGTAAAACACGTTAACATAAAATCTGCTTAGTGAGAAGAACTATCTTATCAGACAGAAAATAAGCAAATATCACTCTTATTTGAGATATTTAATCTTACTTAGATTGCAGTTTTTGCAGTGTACAAACCCTGTTTCCATATGAGTTGGGAAATTGTGTTAGATGTAAATATAAACGGAATACAATGATTTGCAAATCCTTTTCAACCCATATTCAATTGAGTGCACTACAAAGACAAGATATTTGATGTTCAAACTCATAAACTTTATTTTTTTTGCAAATAATAATTAACTTAGAATTTCATGGCTGCAACTCGTGCCAAAGTAGTTGGGAAAGGGCATGTTCACCACTGTGTTACATGGCCTTTCCTTTTAACAACACTCAGTAAACGTTTGGGAACTGAGGAGACACATTTTTGAAGCTTCTCAGGTGGAATTCTTTCCCATTCTTGCTTGATGTACAGCTTAAGTTGTTCAACAGTCCGGGGGTCTCCGTTGTGGTATTTTAGGCTTCATAATGTGCCACACATTTTCAATGGGAGACAGGTCTGGACTACAGGCAGGCCAGTCTAGTACCCGCACTCTTTTACTATGAAGCCACATTGATGTAACACGTGGCTTGGCATTGTCTTGCTGAAATAAGCAGGGGCGTCCATGGTAACATTGCTTGGATGGCAACATATGTTGCTCCAAAACCTGTATGTACCTTTCAGCATTAATGGCGCCTTCACAGATGTGTAAGTTACCCATGTCTTGGGCACTAATACACCCCCATACCATCACAGATGCTGGCTTTTCAACTTTGCGCCTATAACAATCCGGATGGTTATTTCCCTCTTTGGGACACGACGTCCACAGTTTCCGAAAACAATTTGAAATGTGGACTCGTCAGACCACAGAACTCTTTTCCACTTTGTATCAGTCCATCTTAGATGAGCTCAGGCCCAGCGAAGCCAACAGCGTTTCTGGGTGTTGTTGATAAACGGTTTTCGCCTTGCATAGGAGAGTTTTAACTTGCACTTAAAGATGTAGCGACCAACTGTAGTTAATGACAGTGGGTTTCTGAAGTGTTCCTGAGCCCATGTGGTGATATCCTTTACACACTGATGTCGCTTGTTGATGCAGTACAGCCTGAGGGATCGAAGGTCACGGGCTTAACTGCTTACGTGCAGTGATTTCTCCAGATTCTCTGAAGCCTTTGATGATATTACGGACCGTAGATGGTGAAATCCCTAAATTCCTTGCAATAGCTGGTTGAGAAAGGTTTTTCTTAAACTGTTCAACAATTTGCTCACGCATTTGTTGACAAAGTGGTGACCCTCGCCCCATCCTTGTTTGTGAATGACTGAGCATTTCATGGAATTTAGTTTTATACCCAATCATGGCACCCACCTGTTCCCAATTTGCCTGTTCACCTGTGGGATGTTCCAAATAAGTGTTCGATGAGCATTCCTCAACTTTATCAGTATTTATTGCCACCTTTCCCAACTTCTTTGTCACGTGTTGCTGGCATCAAATTCTAAAGTTAATGATTATTTGCAAAAAAAAAATTTTCAGCAGTTTGAACATCAAATATGATGTCTTTGTAGCATATTCAACTGAATATGGGTTGAAAATGATTTGCAAATCATTGTATTCCGTTTATATTTACATCTAACACAATTTCCCAACTCATATGGAAACGGGGTTTGTATATTTTGATATATATTATATATATATATTGATCTGCACCACTTTTAGATTGCACACGCATTGTTAGTAGATCACACGCAACATGCTCACAGTACACGCCGTTTTATTTTTTTGTAAATATTTTTTTTTGTGTATTGTTCACGCTGTAGCTCATATAGCTAATATCTAATGTTGCTAACTCTTTTGTACTCTTGTCCCACTCTTTTACATATTGTTCTTACATCTTTTACTCTGTGCAAGTGCAGAGTTACTGTGTATATGTAAAAAAGTGGATACAGTACGTAATAGCACCTCCCAAACCCTCAAATCTAGACTCCAAACATCCCAGAACAAGCTAGCCAGGTTACTTCTAGACCTCCACCCCAGATCACACCTCACTCCTACCCACTTCCCCAAAGTGGGCTGGTTCAGGGTGGAGGACAGAGTAAAACAACTTGCACTGAGCCTAGTCTATAAAATCCGCTACACCTCCCTGATACCGAAGTACATGTCAAACTACTTCCAGAACGTAAATGACCGCCATAACCACAACACCAGGGGGAGCTCCACAACCCACATCAAACCCAGATTCCGATCTAACAAAGGTCTTAACTCATTCTCCTTCTATGCCACATCAATATGGAATGCACTCCCAACAGGTGTAAAAGAAAGGGCATCTCTATCCTCCTTCAAAACCGCACTAAAAGAACACCTCCAGGCAACTTCAACCCTAGACTAACCCCCTCCCCCCACCACATCCCACCTCCCCGGATTGTAAATAATCAAATTTATATACTTGTTCTTATGCTTTCTGAGCTCACTATGTTCACTGCTCGCTGTACATATCCTACCAAGTCAGACCTACACTGTTTCAATGTCCATTTCTCAGATGATATAATTGTTGATGACTGAAGTGCTGATATCAACCAAACCTAACCCCCCTCCACATCCCATCCCCCGGATTGTAAATAATGTAAATAATTCAATGAATATACTCTGATTATGATTAACTTGTGTGATGACTGTATTATGCTGATAGCATATATTTGTACCATGAATTGATTAACGTGGACCCGGACTTAAACAAGTTGAAAAACGTATTCGGGTGTTACAATTTAGTGGTCAATTGTACGGAATATGTACTGTACTGTGCAATCTACTAATAAAAGTTTCAATCAATCAATCAATCTTGGAGACACACTCTTTTAGGAGACAGATGTAAAAGAAAAACAGCTCTTTAGCCACAGACACAAAATAGTGTGTTTCTCAGTAGGCGTACAAAAAGGACTTATAAACAGAATTCCAACATCAAAGCTATATTTTGGCCAGCACATTTTAAATACACGATTGACTCCTGAGACTTCTGTAAAATAGTTGTAAAATAAAAAAACAATATGGGACCTGTCATAACTGTAGTTCTAATAAAACACACTGAATACATCCAGCATGCTGGAAGCACGAGGAATTGTCCTGAGAGTTAATTGAAAACGTCAAGGACGCCTTGATGTGGGTATGTGCATGTGTGAGTCACATGATGATGTCACCTTGAGATGATTTATGTGGACACACTTTTAATTCATGCCGGAAGCTCTAAACATAGAGGATGTCGATATGTTGTCTGATTGGGAGAGAATTGAGCTTTGCAGAATCTTTAGTTTTATTTAGTTAAAGTTAAAGTACCAATGATTGTCACACACACACTAGGTGTGGCGAAATTATTCTCTGTATTTGACCCATCACCCTTGTTCACCCCCTGGGAGGTGAGGGGAGCAGTGGGCAGCAGCAGTGGCCGCGCCCGGGAATCATTTTTGGTGATTTAACCCCCAATTCCAACCCTTGATGCTGAGTGCCAAGCAGGGAGGTAATGGCTCCCATTTTTATAGTCTTTGGTACGACTCGGCCGGGGTTCGAACTCACAACCTACCGATCTCAGGGCGGACACTCTAACCACAAGGCCACTGAGATGATTGTCTATCTTCTGTACATTTTTTCATTCTGATAAATTATTATGCTGATAATCGATAATGTCAAAGTGATTGAATTCACTTCCTTCGGGCTTTGTTATTATTGCACAAATTACAGCAACCATTCTTGCAAGAACTCAAACTAAGCTTATCCGTCATTGTCAGTCATCGTTAGTGCTCCCTGGTTGACACCTTGTGTGTTCTTACCTTCAGACAGCGCTTCCCTGACCTTGTCTGCATCAGCTGACAGGTAGAGGTTGGTTTGCCAGGCCTTCAGATAGCCGATAGGACTGCTTCCACCCGTCATGCAAAACCTCTCTATGAACAGATCTGACGACAGGATCAAAAAGGAAACAGATGTGTTAGAAGTGCATAGGACAGAGGACGCAGTTCCTATATATAGCTGCAAAGGGAAGAACTTATGCAAAACCAACTTTTCTTACCTATTGTTACTTGTTTTTGTGTATTTGGGATCTGCCTAAGTCCCAAAGATATTCATAAAACAATCTTGACTTCCTTCAAGCTTCCTCCAAATTTGCCCCAATTTAAGAAATTTTTCCCGGTGGTGATGTCAGCGGATATCTCCAAATATGGTAAAGTTTTACGCAAAGAGCTTTGCGCGAGTTCACCTGTGTACTCCGACGCTGTAGGCCAGGGGTGTCAAACTCATTTTAGCTCAGGGGCTGCAAGGAGGAAAATCTATTCCCACTTGGGCCGGACTGATAAAATCATGGCATAATCATTTAAAACTAAAGATGGCTCCAAAATTGTTTTCTTTGTCTTACTTTGGCCAAAAATAGAATGACATTTTGAAAATGCACATATTACAAATAATGCTCTTGGCAAAACACTTTAGTTGAAAATTCTGAGGAAAAAATTGGTGCACCATAAAGAACACAATGAACGTAGACTTTGTCCCAGTATATTTACAAATCCATTAAACTCTGAGCACTTCCTGTTTAGCATTCTAATGTTGGCAGTTCAACGTTAAAGACGTGTTTGGAAAAGGGTTTCCTCAAGCCGCCGCATTGGTGAAATCCACAACACATTCATTTATCATCATTGAAATATTACAATTAGAATATTATCAAAACGATTGTCAAAATGACACTAAAATAGCCAAATTAAAGGTAACATAACTACAAACTTAACCAATGTAAACATGGTAGATTCAAGCATTAATTAAAATAGAACAAACACAACAAATGTAGAAACACACATTTTTACAATGAAGTTCAGGGTGCGCATCGCGCTGTCAACCAATTATGAGCACTGCACAGAAGTATAACTACTTCAAAGATGATGGTCATGTTGACTTAAGTCTTTGCATCTTACCGTTTCGTTTTTTTATCCGTTGAGTGGATAATTTACGATTCAAGAAGACATTGTGTGTCGCTACAGCATTAGTCTGCCACCAGCCCCAACAGGAGCAGCTGATTGCTTACACCTGCGATGATTGGAGTAGCGGCAACCAATCCAGAGGGCCCTTTAAAGTCAGCTGACACGGCATCTTTAAACAGTGTGGTGTGTGACGTAGGTTACACTTGATTTGCTATTGCGACATCCAGTGGACACATTTAGAACAGCATTTTTTTCATTTACAAATTGCAGCTCATTTTTATACCTAGCTAACTCATTTTGCCGGCCGTGGGCCTGATTAAACCTGTTTGCGGCCCTGATATGGCCCATGTGCTGTACATTTTGACAATATGCTCCTTTTTTCCTATTGTCTTGTTGTGGGGTAGACAGGCTCGAACATGCACGTGCATCCTCCGCTGTTGCCATTTCTAATGCAAAGTAGCGCAGTAGACTACATATGTCAGTCTTAAAAACTACAACATGCTGTTGAAGTGGAGTCACGTAAATAAGACTGCGTCCTACAGGCGGTCTGTAAAACATAATATATATATACATTTTGACCAAAGAACCATATTTAATTATGCAAATCAGTGGTTCTCAAAAGTACCACTTCAGAAAACACTTGGCTCTCCAAGTACCACCATAATGATCAACATTAAAGTACAGTAGCGTAGTAGGTAAGTAAGTGAGTATTTATTAAGAACGAGGCAGAGGTTTTATTTACAAACCCCGTTTCCATATGAGTTGGGAAATTGTGTTAGATGTAAATATAAACGGAATACAATGATTTGCAAATCATTTTCAACCCATATTCAGTTGAATATGCTACAAAGACAACATATTTGATGTTCAAACTGATTAACTTTTTTTTTTTGTGCAAATAATCATTAACTTTAGAATTTGATGCCAGCAACACGTGACAAAGAAGTTGGGAAAGGTGGCAATAAATACTGATAAAGTTGAGGAATGCTCATCAAACACTTATTTGGAACATCCCACAGGTGAACAGGCAAATTGGGAACAGGTGGGTGCCATGATTGGGTATAAAAGTAGATTCCATGAAATGCTCAGTCATTCACAAACAAGGATGGGGCGAGGGTCACCACTTTGTCAACAAATGCGTGAGCAAATTGTTGAACAGTTTAAGAAAAACCTTTCTCAACCAGCTATTGCAAGGAATTTAGGGATTTCACAATCTACGGTCCGTAATAGCATCAAAGGGTTCAGAGAGTCTGGAGAAATCACTGCACGTAAGTAAGCAGCTAAGCCTGTGACCCTCAGGCTGTACTGCATCAACAAGCGACATCAGTGTGTAAAGGATATAACCACATGGGCTCAGGTACAATTCAGAAACCCACTGTCAGTAACTACAGTTGGTCGCTACATCTGTAAGTGCAAGTTAAAACTCTCCTATGCAAGGCGAAAACCGTTTATCAACAACACCCAGAAACGCCGTCGGCTTCGCTGGGCCTGAGCTCATCTAAGATGGACTGATACAAAGTGGAAAAGTGTTCTGTGGTCTGACGAGTCCACATTTCAAATTGTTTTTGGAAACTGTGGACGTCGTGTCCTCCGGACCAAAGAGGAAAAGAACCATTCGGATTGTTATAGGCGCAAAGTTGAAAAGCCAGCATCTGTGATGGTATGGGGGTGTATTAGTGCCCAAGACATGGGTAACTTACACATCTGTGAAGGCACCATTAATGCTGAAAGGTACATACAGGTTTTGGAGCAACATATGTTGCCATCCAAGCAACGTTACCATGGACGCCCCTGCTTATTTCAGCAAAACAATGCCAAGCCACGTGTTACATCAACGTGGCTTCATAGTAAAAGAGTGCGGGTACTAGACTGGCCTGCCTGTAGTCCAGACCTGTCCCCCATTGAAAATGTGTGGCGCATTATGAAGCCTAAAATACCACAACGGAGACCCCCGGACTGTTGAACAACTTAAGCTGTACATCAAGCAAGAATGGGAAAGAATTCCACCTGTGAAGCTTCAAAAATGTGTCTCCTCAGTTCCCAAACGTTTACTGAGTGTTGTTAAAAGGAAAGGCCATGTAACACAGTGGTGAACATGCACTTTCCCAACTACTTTGGCACGTGTTGCAGCCATGAAATTCTAAGTTAATTATTATTTGCAAAAAAAAAATAAAGTTTATGAGTTTGAACATCAAATATCTTGTCTTTGTAGTGCATTCAATTGAATATGGGTTGAAAAGGATTTGCAAATCATTGTATTTCGTTTATATTTACATCTAACATAATTTCCCAACTCATATGGAAACGGGGTTTGTAACAAGAACATTTAATACTTTTGAACACTGTAACATTACTCACAGTTTGAACAGTAAAGTTAACTTTAACTTAACACTGTGTTTGAATATAGGAAAATAAACAATGTACCAAAATAATGACTCAAATTAAGTTAATTGCACACAAAAGATAAATAAGCATATTAAAATGTTCACATTTTAGTTTTTAAAGATTAAATTAATATGTACTTAAATGTTAAATAAAACTGTACTGTAGTTAAATGTTAAGAAAACAAAGAAATACTGCACTTGATGTACTTGAAAACAATCCAAACATGCTATGCATAGCTGCAGTTCTTGCCGTTGTTGCAAGTTGATTGGCTGGGAGCTTGGGAAAGGGCGGGCTTAAGTGATAGAAATGAGGAAGTAAGATGGTTCTGTTTGTGTCCTAATTGGTTGTTTTGACGTCAACCACGCCCACAGTAGTCGGGTTGTAACGACTTCCATTGAAGGCTGATAAACCTTTGATAACGGCTCGAGTCACGTCGTTACAGTGTTTAATTAAGTGATTCTTTGGCATACCACTAGATGGAGCTTGCGTGCCAGTGCCACAGTTTGAGACGCACTGCTGTAGACCATCAACTATCATAACATGACCCCTTTAAGATGTCAATATTGGTTTATTTAGCTTTTTCGAGGAGTCCCGGTGGTTTTGACAACCTCCAGCTCTTTGTTTTCTCGCTTTGAGAGGGAAAACATCCTGAAGTCTCTGTGCTCTTCCTCCTGCAGCAATACAATCTTGTTGACCGTCTCCGTATGATTTGTTCTTGTCGCTCTCAGGATGTGAAAACATAGAAAAAACAGGAAATTGGCAGAGGCTGCAAAACTGGTCCATTTGGGATATGAACATACACTATATTGCCAAAAGTATTTGGCCACCTGCCTTGACTCACATATGAACTTGAAGTGCCATCCCATTCCTAACCCATAGGGTTCAATATGATGTGGGTCCACCTTTTGCAGCTATAACAGCTTCAACTCTTCTGGGAAGGCTGTCCACAAGGTTACGGAGTGTGTTTATAGGAATTTTCAACCATTCTTCCAAAAGCGCATTGGCAAGGTCACACACTGATGTTTGTTCGAGAAGGCCTGGCTCTCAGTCTCCGTTCTAATTCATCCCAAAGGTGTTCTATCGGGTTCAGGTCAGGACTCTGTGCAGGCCAGTCAAGTTCATCTACACCAGACTCTGTCATCCATGTCTTTATGAACCTTGCTTTGTGCACTGGTGCTTGGTCATGTTGGAAGAGGAAGGAGCCTGCTCTAAACTGTTCCCACAAGGTTGGGAACATGGAATTGTCCAAAATGTTCTGCTATCCTGGAGCATTCAAAGTTCCTTTCCCTGGAACTAAGGGGCCAAGCCCAACTCCTGAAAAACAACCCCACACCATAATTCCTCCGCTGACCCCTCTCTGTCAGTTTATGTGGCCTACCACTTTGTGGTTGAGTTGCTGTTGTTCCCAAACTCTTCCATTGTCTTATAGCAGGGGTGTCCATTTGCGGCCCGCAGGTCATTTTTTAACGGCCCCACGGCACATTTTAAAAATACGATTGAAAAAAAATTAAAAACATAAAAAATGGTATAAAAGAGCAAACAGTTGAAATGTAACAAGAAAATGTTGCAATGTTTACTCTAATAACACAAAGCTGCCATGCAGGCTGTTTCTTTCTTTAAAAAATAATAATGAATCAAAATCAATGTGATTATGAATTCCTGACCTATTCAAGGCTCCAATTACGTCACATTAAATATTCCACTTTGAGATATTTTTTGGGGGAAAATGTTGCATATTTTGTGTTTGCCATATAAAAAACTGAGCTGTTTTTTTTTTAAAGAAAACATAAAAAAAAAACATAAACAACCATATAAAGTATAATTGGTGGTATTCCACTTTGAGATATTTTTTGGGGAAAATGTTGCATATTTTGTGTTTGCCATATAAAAAACGGAACCTCAAACGAACAAAAAAAACATAAACAACAATAAAATTTATAATTGGCGGATAGATCTGAAGTTGAGATTATTGTGTTAAAAGTAAACAGTAAAAAAAATGTATAATATATTTTTTAACACTTTAATGAGTAGGACCCTTTTGAATCCCCAATAATTTTAGTGTGATTTGTTTTTAAGTGTCATTGCTCAAAAAATAATAATGAATTAAAATCAATGGTGTTATGAGTTATTGACCTTTTTAAGGCTACAAATATTATATAATGTCACTTAAAAATTTTATTGGGTGAAAATATTGCATATTTTGTGTTTTTTCCATAAAAAACTGGGTGTTCTTTGACAAAAAGAGCATACAACTTAAATCTTTAAAAACGTTATATTGACAGATAGACCTAACGTTTATCTAGAGCAGGGGTCGGCAACCCAAAATGTTGAAAGAGCCATATTGGACCAAAAATACAAAAACAAATCTGTCTGGAGCCGCAAAAAATTAAAAGCCATATTACATGTGTCATTGGATATAAATTTAATTAAGAGGACTTAAAGGAAACTAAATGACCTCAAATATAGCTACAAATGAGGCATAATGATGCAATATGTACATATCGCTAGCCTAAATAGCATGTTAGCATCGATTAGCTTGCAGTCATGCAGTGACCAAATATGTCCTATTAGCACTCCACACAAGTCAATAACATCAAAACTCACCTTTGTGCACTCATGCACGACGTTAAAAGTGTGGTGGACAAAATGAGACAGAAAAAGAAGTGGCATAAAACACGTCCTAGAAAGTCGGAGAAAGTTATACATGTAAACAAACTATACGGTGAGTTCATGACCGCCAAAATGAGTAGGACAAAACGGCGCTCGCCAAATACTCGAATCAGTGAAGCATGTTTAATATAAACAGTGTGATTTATAACAATTAGGGAGGTTTGTGTCATGTTTGTCCTCCTACAGAAACCATACTAAAACAAAAAAATCGATTTTTTTTTCCCCTTCATCTTTTTCCATTCTTCATACATTTTTGAAAAATCTCCAGAGAGCCACTAGGGCGGCGCTAAAGAGCCGCATGCGGCTCTAGAGCCGCGGGTTGCCGACCCCCGATCTAGAGATTTAAAACTTGAATAATAATAAAAATAATAATACTAAATAATGACACATTTTTTTTATATTTTTTGGACCAAAACCCTTTGGTTTGTATTGGTTTTTTAAATAAAAAATATCAAAATGGCCCCTGCTTGCTTTGATTTTTCAGTGTGCGGCCCTCAGTGGAAAAAGTTTGGACACCCCTGTCTTATAGTAAAGTTGACTTTGGAATATTTAGGAAATTTCACGACTGGATTTGTTGCACAGGTGGCATCCTATGACAGTTCCACGCTGGAAATCACTGAACTGCCATTCTTTCACAAATGTTTGCAGAAACAGTCTCCATGCCTAAATGCTTGATTCTATACGCCTGTGGCCGGGCCAAGTGATTAGGACACCTGATTCTCATCATTTGGATGGGTGGCCAAATACTTTTGGCAATGTAATGTATATTGCTCAATTTGAAAACTGCTGTTAGCTCGCTCCATGCCTCACGCAGCAGATGCCACAAATAGCATGTGTGATGCTGTCAAGTTTACTATGTGATAAGACATCAATGGAATTCAGTCTTAATGACTTTTTAATGATCGTGTCAGCCAGGTTGACCCATCAGTGGCCCCGCGCTGCAGGAAGTTTGTTCAACATCAACATAACATCAGAGGGTTGGTGTTTGCCTTCAGTCTCAGAGGTCCGGTAAGGCTCGAGTGATCTTCGCCGCTCACACGGAGAGCCACCAGCGAGATCTAACGCCAACATCATCTGGGTGGCTCCGTTCTGAAATGTTTTTTGTTATTCTGGCCTCTTGGAGTAACCCAGGGGAGGCGATCTCAAACCCCGACTCAGCGCGAGGCCCCGGGGGATCCGGTGGTAACATTTTGAAGAGGCGAACAGGAAGCGCTCAGTGATGAAGATGACATTGCAAGGTCGTAGATTTGTGTGGGAATGAAGCTTGAAAAGTCAGCTGTTTATAGGCAAAGTCAGCGCTTTATAGGCGTTATTTGCTTAACTCAGTGTTTTTCAACCACACTAGTGTGCCGTGGGAAATTATGCAACTTCACCTAATTGGTCCAAAAAATATTTTTTGCAAATCAATAATCATAATAATGTGCCGTTGTCTAGTGCCTGTGCTGTGTAGAGCTTGGCAGGGTAATCTTGTAATACTCCATACCAGTAGGTGGCAGCAGGTAGTTCATTGCTTTGTAGAAGTCGGAACGCGTCAAGGATGGTTTGTCATGATCCCGATATGCAGAGCACAGCGGGAGACAGCGTGCAGGTAAATAGGTATGTAACGCTTAAAGGCCTACTGAAACCCACTACTACCGACCACGCAGTCTGATAGTTTATATATCAATGATGAAATCTTAACATTGCAACACATGCCAATACAGCCGGGTTAACTTATAAAGTGCAATTTTAAATTTCCCGCTAAACTTCCGGTTGAAAACGTCTTTGGATGATGACGTATGCGCGTGACGTAACCAGTGAAACGGGAGTATCGGTACCCCATTGAAGACAATACAAAATAGCGATGTTTTCATCTCAAAATTCCACAGTATTCTGGACATCTGTGTTGGTGAATCTTTTGTAATTTGTTTAATGAACAATGAAGACTGCAAAGAAGAAAGCTGTAGGTGGGATCGGTGTATTAGCGGCGGACTACAGCAACACAACCAGGAAGACTTTGACTCGGATAGCAGACGCGCTAGCCGACGCTAGCCACCGACCGCACGGATGGTCGTGGTGAAGTCCTTCGTCCTTCCGTCGATCGCTGGAACGCAGGTGAGCACGGGTGTTGATGAGCAGATGAGGGCTGGCTGGCGTAGGTGGAGCGCTAATGTTGTTATCATAGCTCTGTGAGGTCCCGTTGCTAAGTTAGCTTCAATGGCGTCGTTAGCAACAGCATTTTTAAGCTTCGCCAAGCTGGAAAGCATTAACCGTGTATTTACATGTTCATGGTTTAATAGTATTGTTACTTTTTTGTCTATCCTTCCAGTCAGGGGTTTATGTATTTTGTTTCTATCTGCATTTGAGCCCGATGGTATCACGTTAACTCCGTAGCTAAGTTAGCTTCAATGGCGTCGTTAGCAACAGCATTTTTAAGCTTCGCCAAGCTGGAAATTATTAACCGTGTATTTACATGTCCACGGTTTAATAGTATTGTTGATCTTCTGTCTATCCTTCCAGTCAGGGGTTTATTTATTTTGTTTCTATCTGCATTTGAGCCCGATGCTATCACGTTAGCTCAGTAGCTAAAGAGCTTCACCGATGTATTGTCGTAGAGATAAAAGTCACTGTGAATGTCCATTTCGCGTTCTCGACTCTCATTTTCAAGAGGATATAGTATCCGAGGTGGTTTAAAATAGAAATCTGTGATCCACAATAGAAAAAGGAGAGAGTGTGGAATCCAATGAGCCAGCTTGTACCTAAGTTACGGTCAGAGCGAAAAAAGATTTGTCTTGCACTGCATTCTAGTCCTTCACTCTAACGTACCTCATCCACGAATCTTTCATCCTCGCTCAAATTAATGGGGTAATCGTCACTTTCTCGGTCCGAATCTCTCTCGCTGCTGGTGTAAACAATAGGAAAATATGAGCAGTCCTTCCTCCAGTGTCGTCACGCTACTTCCGGTAGGGGCAAGGCTTTTTTTTTTATCAGAGACCAATAGTTGCGAACTTTATCGTCGTTGTTCTCTACTAAATCCTTTCAGCAAAAATATGGCAATATCGCGAAATGATCAAGTATGACACATAGAATGGATCTGCTATCCCCGTTTAAATAAAAAAAAATCATTTCAGTAGGCCTTTAAACCGACAATTAACAAAAGGCAAGTCCCACTAGTGCAGGGGTCGGCAACCTTTACCACTCAAAGAGCCATTTTGGAAAGTTTCACAAATTAAAGAAAACAATGGGAGCCACCAAAATTTTTTGAAAATTTAAAATGAAAAACACAGCATACAAAGCTTAAATTGCTTTGCGCTATGTTAACCAGGGGTCTCTGACACACGCACCGGCACGCATCTCAATATGGTTGATGTGTGGGGGGGTTTGGTGGTAGCGGGGGTGTATAATGTAGACCGGAAGAGTTAGGGCTGCATGGGATTCTGGGTATTTGTTGTGTTGTGTTTATGTTGTGTTACGGTGCGGATGTTCTCCAGAAATGTGTTTGTCATTCTTTTTTGGTGTGGGTTCACAGTGTGGCGCATATTTGTAACGTAACAGTGTTAAAGTTGTTTTATACGGCTACCGTCAGTGTAAGCTGTGTGGCTGTTGAGCAAGTATGCCTTGCTGTCGCCTATGTGTGCAAGTAAAAGCAACATATAACATGTGGCCGGGCTGGCACGCTGTTTGTAAATGCTATAGAGGACAATTAATGCAGTGCCATTAGGGCACGCCCTTGATTAAGTCATTAGAGTGAAAATAGGATAATATTTGCCCTGGGAGATTTCTAGAAGAGGCAGTCTCCTGGGAAAATCGGGGGGGTCGTTGAGTATACTGGGAAAACCGGGAGGGTCGGCAAGTATGCAGCTGAGCCGCATCAGAGTGGTCAAAGAGCCGCATGCGGCTCCGGAGCCGCGGGTTGCCGACCCCTGCACTAGTGCATAGGGATGGCTATGTAAAACAAAAGTAAAACTGAACTGGCTACAAAGTCAACAAAAACAGAATGCTGGACGACAGCAAAGACTTACAGCGTCTGGAGCAAAGGCGGCATCCACAAAGCACATCCCGTACATGACATGACAATCAACAATGTCCCCACAAAGAAGGATAGCGTACGCACAACTTAAAAATAGTCTTGATTGCGAAAACAAAGCGGGTGCGGGTAATAGCACTCAAAGGAAGGCGTGAAGCTGCTACAGGAGAACACCAACAAAACAGGAAGGGTCACCAAAATAACAGCGCAAGACAGGAACTAAAGCACTACACACAGGAAACAACAACAAACTCCAAATAAGGCACGACCACCTGGTGGAGTTTCATTTTTTAACCTTTTCTGCTGGTGGTGTGCCTCCGTATTTTTTTTATGAAAAAAATGTGCCTCGGCTCAAAAAAGGTTGAAAAACACTGGCTTAAAGGCCTCCTGAAAGCCACTACTACCGACCACACAGTCTGATAGTTTATATATCAATGATGAAATCTTAACATTGCAACACATGCCAATACGGCCGGGTTAACTTATAAAGTGCAATTTTAAATTTCCCGCAAAACTTCCGGTTGAAAACGTCTACGTATGATGACGTATGCGCGTGACGTCAATGGTTGAAGCGGAAGTATTCGGACACATTGTATCAATACAAAAAGCTTGGTTTTCATCGCAAAATTCCACAGTATTCTGGACATCTGTGTTGGTGAATCTTTTGCAATTTGTTTATTGAACAATGTAGACTGCAAAGAAGAAAGTTGTAGGTGGGATCGGTGTATTAGCGGCTGGCTGCAGCAACAAAACCAGGAGGACTTTGAGTTGGATAGCAGACGCGCTATCCGACGCTAGCCGCCGACCGCATCAATGATCGGGTGAAGTCTTTTGTCGCTCCGTCGATCGCTGGAACGCAGGTGAGCACGGGTGTTGATGAGCAGATGAGGGCTGGCTGGCGTAGGTGGATAGCTAATGTTTTTAGCATAGCTCTGTGAGGTCCCGTTGCTAAGTTAGCTTCAATGGCGTCGTTAGCAACAGCATTGTTAAGCTTCGCCAGGCTGGAAAGCATTAACCGTGTAGTTACAGGTCCATGGTTTAATAGTATTGTTGATTTTATGTCTATCCTTCCAGTCAGGGGTTTATTTCTTTTGTTTCTATCTGCAGTTAAGCCCGATGCTATCACGTTAGCTCCGTACCTAAAGTGCTTCGCCGATGTATTGTCGAGGAGATAAAAGTCACTGTGAATGTCCATTTCGCGTTCTCGACTCTCATTTTCAAGAGGATATAGTATCTGAGGTGGTTTAAAATACAAATCCGTGATCCACAATAGAAAAAGGAGAGAGTGTGGAATCCAATGAGCCAGCTTGTACCTAAGTTACGGTCAGAGCGAAAAAAGATGTGTCCTGCACTGCATTCTAGTCCTTCACTCTCACGTTCCTCATCCACGAATCTTTCATCCTGGCTCAAATTAATGGGGTAATCGTCGCTTTCTCGGTCCGAATCTCTCTCGCTGCTGGTGTAAACAATGGGGAAATGTGAGGAGCCCTTCAACCTGTGACGTCACGCTACTTCCGGTACAGGCAAGGCTCGACCAAAAGTTGCGAACTTTATCGTCGATTTTCTCTACTAAATTCTTTCAGCAAAAATATGGCAATATCACGAAATGATCAAGTATGACACATAGAATGGATCTGCTATCCCTGTTTAAATAAATAAAAAAATCATTTCAGTAACCCTTTAACTTGGCTGAAAAGTCCTCACGTCATAGATACTAATTTATCATACCTATATTTCAAACGTTTATCACTGAGAAATTTGGAAAACTGTCAAAAATGTATTTATTTGGCAGAGATTGATACAATTGTATGGGTTTTTCACCTCATACTTCAAAACGTCTTCAATTTTGCTGAAAATATTAAATATTGATTTTAAAGGTCATCCATCATGCAAAATTGACTAAGAATATTATGTGTCCCTAATAGTTTGAACTGATACGGTACCAAATCCCGTCCCTGGGAATTGAAACCCGTACTAAACGGTACCAATTTTTTATATTGTTGTGTATGTTAATAGGTGTTTATTTAATAATGAATTATAATGTTTAATGTAACATTTAAAAATGTGCCGTCCATTTGTTATATTTCATTTGTTAGTACATTTCTAAGTTTCATTTGCAAGTATTATACAGAAGACTTTGCATGCAGTTGCAATTACAATATGTTACATGGCACTAGTTTTTAGACTATGGTGTGTTGCCTAGCTCGGAAGTAGTCTTTGCCATTAATGTGAATGTGCCAGTATAGTGTTTTGTTGTGCCCTACAGTAAGTATTGTACTTATTGCATACCAGCTGTTTCATTGTTATTGTTTGGAGGTTGTTGAAATCACTACTGCTAATTAGTTTAGTTTAGTCTTTATTTGAAGGGACAATGCACAGAAACATTAAACTCAAAGGCAGATATGTTCTGTACCAGATTATAGATAAATAGCTAATTTCCATCTGCAGTCCCTGGTTACCTAAATTAAAGGGATACAAAAATCATGCAATAATCAGTAGCATAAATAAGGCAAAACCAATGAACATCAAGCCGGCACTTCTTTGGAAAAGTGTAGTCTTACTTTATGTTGGAGTGTGTTCTATCAGGCATACTTGTTTTGTTGGCATGAAAGATTGCAACATTACCCAAAGGCAGATTGGCTGAGAGCCTCATTGAGTGTTAGAACCGAGTTTAGTCGTAACCGGAAACGATGTCACGAGCAACAAAGGTCTCAAAATAGGATTTTACTTGAATCGTTACCGAGTAGTACTAACAGAATTCGGTCGTTGCCTATAAAAGTACATATTTCCTGAATGTACACTACCGTTCAAAAGTTTGGGGTCACCCTAACAATTTTGTGGAATAGCCTTCATTTCTAAGAACAAGAATAGACTGTCGAGTTTCAGATGAAAGTTCTCTTTTTCTGGCCATTTTGAGCGTTTAATTGACCCCACAAATGTGATGCTCCAGAAACTCAATCTGCTCAAAGGAAGGTCCGTTTTGTAGCTTCTGTAACGAGCTAAACTGTTTTCAGATGTGTGAACATGATTGCACAAGGGTTTTCTAATCATCAATTAGCCTTCTGAGCCAATGAGCAAACACATTGTACCATTAGAACACTGGAGTGATAGTTGCTGGAAATGGGCCTCTATACACCTATGTAGATATTGCACCAAAAACCAGACATTTGCAGCTAGAATAGTCATTTACCACATTAGCAATGTACAGAGTGTATTTCTTTAAAGTTAAGACTAGTTTAAAGTTATCTTCATTGAAAAGTACAGTGCTTTTCCTTCAAAAATAAGGACATTTCAATGTGACCCCAAACTTTTGAACGGTAGTGTATGTTTGTACATTCAGGTTTTCTTAAAGTCCTGAAGGATAAAACCTTCTTCCTCATTGACGTGATACCGCGTCTGACCCGCCCCTCGGTAGAAATACCTGCCCAGTGTGTACACCAATCACGTTCATTTCGAACAAAAAGGCTTCATTACACATCTTCAAATGCCTGTAGCTCTGGCAACTATGCATCAGTCATCTGCACATGGGAGCTCAATGTAATAGTGTGAATGCTCCAAAGCATTCACACACATGGTTTTCTACACTAAAATTAATCTATTTATTCTTATTATTCAATTTATTATTATTATTATTCTCCAGATTTTGGCGCGCTCTACCTTCCACATTTTTCACCCAATTCAAACCGCTCCAACTTCAAACTGTTCAGCCTATTCGGGAATCGCGGGCTTTCCCTTGACAAATTCCAAAAACTCCCAGATTTCCCAGAATTCCAGGTTTTCCGGGACATTTTTCCCATTCAAAACCAATTGGCCATTTTTCAAACTTCCACCATTTCCACATTTTTCAACCCATTCCAACCATTCCACCTTCAACACATTCCACTATTCTGGAAATTCAAAGTACCCTTTTTCTAAATTCCCCCCAAAAAATCTAGGATTTTCCAGAATTCCTGGTTTTCCAAAGCCCTATTTCCACCCTTTTTTCTGGCGACTACTCTTTCCACATTTTTCAACCCACTTCAACCGTTCCACCGTCAAAACATTATAATGATAAATGATAAATGGGTTATACTTGTATAGCGCTTTTCTACCTTCAAGGTACTCAAAGCGCTTTGACAGTATTTCCACATTTACCCATTCACACACACATTCACACACTGATGGCGGGAGCTGCCATGCAAGGCGCTAACCAGCATTCCTCTTAATCAAGACAAAAAACAATGTTGTTTTTTGAACTGGAAAAATTCCTGGTTTTCCCGAAAATCCAGGAATTCCGTAATACCATTTCTCAATTCAACATGTTACTTCAACATTTCTCGACCCATTTGAAAAACTTCAACACCAACCATTTCAACTCATTCAGACCATTCAAGTTTTTTTTACCGTTTTCAAAAAAATCCCCGCTTTTCCCGAAATTCCAAAAGTTTTGGGAAATTCCCATTGAAATGAATGGGACATTCTTCAAAGTTCCACAATTCCCACATTTTTCATCTGATTCAAACTGTTCCAAATATTCAGCCTGTTCAGGAATTGTGTGCTCTACTTCAACAATTCTAAAGAAAATTCCAGGATTTCACTTCAACTTCAGCATTGGAACATTCCTTCAGGAATTGCCTCATCTAGTTATATGTAATTTTGTGTTACTTTAGTGAACAGGCTAACCCAGCATAGTTGCTGGTAAAATGTGACTGTAATGTCAGCATGTAGCTCACATAGCTGTGCTAGTGTTGCAATATTGTATGCTATATATACAATATTCCATGGAGTGGCCTGTTTGGTGTGTGTGAAGTGAAGTGAAGTGAATTATATTTATATAGCGCTTTTTCTCTAGTGACTCAAAGCGCTTTACATAGTGAAACCCAATATCTAAGTTACATTTAAACCAGTGTGGGTGGCACTGGGAGCAGGTGGGTAAAGTGTCTTGCCCAAGGACACAACGGCAGGGACTAGGATGGCGGAAGCGGGGATCGAACCTGCAACCCTCAAGTTGCTGGCACGGCCGCTCTACCAACCGAGCTATACCGCCCCATTGTGTGGCCGTCCCAGCAACCTGAGGGTTCCTGGTTCAATCCCTAGCTTCTACCAAGTCACGTCCGTTGTGTCCTTGAGTAAGACACTTCACCCTTGCTCCTGATGGGTCGTGGTTACCGCTTTGCATGGCAGCTCCCGCCATCAGTGTGTGAATGTGTGTGTGAATGTGGAAATAGACTTACAGCGCTTTGAGTACCTTGAAGGTAGAAAAGCGCTATACAAGTACAACCCATTTACCATTTACCATATATGGCATCTCTTATGTAGGGACAAGTGACACGTAGGATAATTAAAACCTCTAAAGGCTTAGTGGCCACATGCGTGGACAGCACCTTTTAGCTCTTATTTCCAAAATTGTGTACACTACTGAATTGGGGTCTTATGGCCGCTTATGTGGACACTTATACTGGTGGTGTCAGAAGAGTATAACATACAATGGAATTTGGGGAAAAAAAGTGTAAAAATAAGAATTAGCATGTCACTAAACATGAAGTACACGTTTGTGTACTTATGGACTAAGTCAGTGGTTCTTAACCTGGGTTCGATCGAACCCTTGGGGTTCGATGAGTCGGGCTCAGGGGTTCGGCGGAGGTCAAAACACACCCGACTCATCGTGTAAATAAAAACTTCTCTCTATCGGCGTATTACGGATACGGCAACAGCAGAAGTCACACTGATTTGCAGGTGTGTAATTTGTTGTGAGTTTATGCACTGTGTTGGTTTTGTTCTTTGAACAAGGTGATGTTCATGCACGGTTCATTTTGTGCACCAGTAATAAAACATGGTAACACTTTAGTATGGGGAACATATTCACCATTAATTAGTTGCTTATTAACATGCAAATTAGTAACATATTGGCTCTTAACTAGTCAATATTAAGTACTTATTAATGCCTTATTCGGCATGGCCTTATTATAACCCTAACCCTCTAACCCTAACCCTAACCCTCTAACCCTAACCAAATAACTCTGAATTAAGTCTTTATTACTTAGAATATGTTCCCCTAGTGTCCATCCATCCATCCATTTTCTACCGCTTATTCCTTTCGGGGTCGCGGGGGGCGCTGGAGCCTATCTCAGCTTCAATCGGGCGGAAGGCGGGGTACACCCTGGACAAGTCGCCACCTCATCACAGCCCCTAGTGTCCAAAAAACTCTAAATTAAGTCTTTGTTACTTAGAATATGTTCCCCATACTAAAGTGTTACCAAAAACATATAACTTTGTCTTGAATTTGAAAAAAAAAACATTTTATTTTTCACTAAAGAAGGGTTCGGTGAATGCGCACATGAAACTGGTGGGGTTCGGTACTTCCAACAAGGTTAAGGACCACTGGACTAAGTACATCATATCAAAAGCTGATTCTTAGTTTTTATTCTAATTAGGGTCCAATAAGCCCAAATAGCAAAGAGAAATAAAAAAAAAGCATGTAAACAAACAGCTTGGGCCTTAAAAGGTTAAAACTACAGACACCCAAGTGTGTTACCTGTCGGACTTGGTAGAATCACTTCTAAACTGTCAATATTTTCATCATCAAGACTGAATTTTTAGGTTGCCAGCTGTTTTCTTGGACATACTGTGATAGTTGATGGTGTTGATGAGGCGGATGCCTACATGAGCGTGGTTGTATGTCACCAGGACAATGTCGAACAGCTCCTCACTTTGCGGATACAACTCACGAAGCCGAGCGTTTACTGCCTCCAGAGCCTGTAGGCGACAACAAACCGGTCCTAAAATGTCTCGAAAACAAAGATCGGCTAGTCTAGTAGTTTGCCGTATCTGATGTGTGTATGCAGGATGTTACCTTGACGAAGGGGAACGCCGGTCCGGGGGCGAAGGGTTCGTTCTCGTGTTCGATTTGGTACCTCAGGTACTCCTCCACACCGTGCTGCTCAAACACTTTCTGCTCCCGTTCCGTTCGGAACAGAACTCTTGTAGAAACGGCGATAGTCACTGCGTTCTCGGGCTTGGGCTGCAAACAAAAGATAGTAGAAGAGATGTGAGTGAAAAGGAGAACGGAGATATTGGCAACAAAGACTTGAACTGGACGGCTGCTAATTATCACATTGATGCTTCTTGCATAACATTCAACACATGCCAATTAGGTGCGGTAACGCAATATTTAGTCAACCTTTCTATTAGGGGCGTGGATAGGGTGAGTCAGCACAGTTCACACAGCACACGGTGCCACCAACAGAGAGAGACCAGTTAGGAGCCGTGTTGTGTGTCCACCAGAACCAAGGATCACAACATAGCAGGATACTGTCATGTCTGCGTATGTGTGGTGTTCGTGTGTTAATACTCTGGCAAAGCTGGGAGAGGAGTAGGACGAGGCGACGTTCCAACTGAGGCAAAGTGGCATTAGTGCCCGTCTTGGGTATATAACAGGGGTCTCAAACTCAATTTAACTGGGGGCGGCCTGGAGGTAGAGTCTGCGCCGCACAAAGTATTCCCTTCAGAATCACGTTTTAACCTGACTAAATTTGTTAACTACTATCAGCTACTACAGTAGGGTGACGCTGAGCTATTGTGATCATCGGCGGACACTCGAACGAGTATGACGATCCTCCTGGTAGGGGTGTATCCCTTTATGGAGGATGCCTGTGCGTGACTTAGTTTAACATGGGGAGACTGGTGCACAGACAGTCACCACACGATCCTTGACTGACAGAATCGGGTCAGGGTCCAGTGGCATGGAGTCCAAGACGACTGGGGACCCTTTTCTGCTGCAGCCGTTGTGGTAGTTCTTAAATCTACCGTCTTCCGCCTGCTCCGCCGTTGAGGTCTTCACCGTATCCCTGGCTAGGGGGCAGTCAGGTACTAGGCCTTTGCCAAGGGCCACCTGGGGTAACAGTAGTAAAGGGGTTATAGAGGAGCCTCCACTGCCGGATGCACTTTAACGTCATGCCCAGGCCTTAAAGGGGAACTGCACTTTTTTGGGAAATGTTTGCCTATTGTTCACAATCATTATGAAAGACATGACAACAGATGTTTTAAAAAAAATTATGCATTCTAAATATTAATTAAACATAAATAAAAGTCTGTTTATAGCGGAGCCAATGGGAGGTTCTCTCTTCTACCCATAAAATCCAATGAATAACCATTCAAAAAACAGCCAACAATACTCCATTTTATATTTCGAGACTTGAGTATTAACCAAGTATTAGTGATATTGTTATTATAAGCACTAACGCAGACAAACTATTTATAGCGGCGATGTGATCACTTCCGTGTGTGCCTATTTTTACATCATCAGAATCAGAAATACTTTAATAATCCCCGAGGGGAAATTAACATTTTCAGCACAATCCCATTCAAGATCAGACAAACATTACAGGGAGACAGAACAGGATCAAACATTACAGGGAGACAGAACAGGATCACTGAAGGGTCTGCCAACTTCCGGCGCCCCTTTTCAAAAAAGGTGAGATACAGGTAAACAATGGGGGAGGGTTAGGAAAAAAAAATCGATCTAAGCCTGGGCCCCTGGAAAGGGGGTCCAGACTGAGGACAAGGGAAAAAACAACTCATAGCCATAGCACACATCCCTCTTACATGTGTGTAAGAGGGAAGCATCAAAGAACACAAAGGACATTAAAGACATTAAAAGAGCAGAGCTGATGCAACCAGCCACTTCTACATACAGTTGTGGATAAAAAGTAAAAGAAACATATACACTGTGGTGGCCTCTGCGGTGTTCCACGCCATCGTCTGCTGGTGTGGGGAGAGCATGGCCAGAGACAGGAGCAGACCCAACAAAGCAACCAAGCTCCACTATCGGCCGCCCACTAACTCGGCCAGTGTCCAGTCCGCATGGATGAGCCAGGATACGTCCAAGGAGACCAAGGTGTCCGATACCTGCTCATTCAGCCAAGACACTGTGAAGCTTGTCTGTCCCGGCGCTCAGCGCCAGCTCCGCAGCCCTGTCTCTTGATCCGCATCTCCTCCAGTCTCTCCAAACTGACTCTGGTGGGGCAGAGACCCAGCAGCTGGTCTCCATGGCCAAAAGGCTCCCGGGAGGCAGATCCGGAAGTCACGAAAGTGCCACCCAGACCTATGGAGTGGTCGGCTGCTTCCTCGCTTCATAAATGCCTCTCACCTGGAAAGTAGATGGCTGAGGACGTACGCCGACAAGTTGGTACACTTTGACAGTGAAGGGAATTACATTTATATAGCGCTTTTTCTCAAGTGACTCAACGCGCTTTACATAGTGAAACCCAATATCTAAGTTACATTTAAACCAGTGTGGGTGGCACTGGGAAGCAGGTGGGTAAAGTGTCTTGCCCAAGGACACAACGGCAGTGACTAGGATGACGGAAGCGGGGATTGAACCTGCAACCATCAAGTTGCTGGCACGGCCGCTCTACCAACCGAGCTATACCAGCCACCCCCGCCCCGTTTATTTGTGAGGATTATGAGTCATTCTTCATCTAAATGGGAATTTATGAACATCCTAGCAGTTGGCATCCTAATGACAGCAGACATTGTACAGCAAGTGATGTTTTATCATGTTTTTTGACTCTCGCGAAGTCTGCAGTGAGTAATAATTAGTAGAGATGTCCGATAATATCGGCCTGCCGATATTATCGGCCGATAAATGCTTTAAAATGTAATATCGGAAATTATCAGTATCTGCTTTTTTATTATCGGTATCGTTTTTTGTTGTTTTTTTGTTTTTGTTTTTTTATTAAATCAACATAAAAAACACAAGATACACTTACAATTAGTGCACCAACCCGAAAAACCTCCCTCCCCCCTTTACACTCATTCACACTCATTCGCACAAAAGGGTTGTTTCTTTCTGTTATTAATATTCTGGTTCCTACATTATATATCAATATATATCAATACAGTCTGCAAGGGATACAGTCCGTAAGCACACATGATTGTGTGTGCTGCTGGTCCACTAATAGTACTAACCTTTAACAGTTAATTTGACTCATTTTCATTATTTACTAGTTTCTATGTAACTGTTTTTATATTGTTTTACTTTCTTTTTTATTCAAGAAAATGTTTTGAATTTATTTATCTTATTTTATTTTATAATTTTTTGTAAAAAGGACCTTATCTTCACCATACCTGGTTGTCCAAATTAGGCATAATAATGTGTTAATTCCACGACTGTATATATCGGTATCGGTTTATATCGGTATCGGTATCGGTAATTAAGAGTTGGACAATATCGGATATCGGCAAAAAAGCCATTATCGGACATCCCTAATAATAAGTGAAGAAGAAAAATAAAAAAGCAAACGTTGTGATTTCGTTTTTTAAATTAATGTGCCACGTATGCTTAAAATGATCAAAATACGTGAATATTATGTTATTATATCATGTATTTGGATGTTTTTTAAGGGCTTTATAGGCAGAATTGAGCAACTCCCATATGCTCCATTGTAAGCGTTTTTTTGATCGCATTTATTTAATATTTAGAATGCATAAAAAAAATGTATATCCATCATCATGATTGTGAGCGATAGGCAAAATTCCCCCAAAATGTTTACAAACGCATCACAACATTCGCTTTATCCTTCAACAACAACTACTACCAATCATGGCACTGATGGCAGACTTCATTAGAGCCAATAAACACAATAAAACAATCACTTACTGTACAATGTTTGCTTTCACTGGGATGCCGACTGATAGGATGTTCAGATAGTCCCGTTTAGATGAAGAATTAGTCATAATCCTCGCGAAGAAGAAAGCGGGCGTGAAACTGAGCGCCTCTTCGGGTCTTTTTTGCCATTTCCGGGTCTAAGTGTACCAACTTCTCGGTTTATGTCCACAACCTTCTACTATCCAGCTGAGAGGCATGATTTATAGTCTAGAATTAACTTTCACCAGGCCAAAGGCGAAGCTGGCTAGCAGCAGGAGGACAGGGGCTGATGATGTCATCAACAAGCCAGCTGGCTCAACAATGTGCTGCTTTGATTGATTGATTGAAACTTTTATTAGTAGATTGCACAGTACAGTACATATTCTGTACAATTGACCACTAAATGGTAACACCCGAATAAGTTTTTCAACTTGTTTAAGTCGGGGTCCACGTTAATCAATTCATGGTAGTTCCTCTGCGTAAAAGTAGTTCCCCTGCGTTAGCACTTATAATAACAATATTGCTATTACTTGGTTAATATTCAGATCACGAGATGCGAATGGAGTAATGTTGGCGCTTTTTGGATGTTTTTTAGTGGGTTTTACGGTCGAAATGGAAGCAATGACGTCATGAATGACCATGAATTGATTAACGTGGACTCCGACTTAAACAAGTTGAAAAACGTATTCGGGTGTTGCCATTTAGTGGTCAATTGTACGGAATATGTACTGTACTGTGCAATCTACTAATAAAAGTTTCAATCATCCATCCATCCATCCATTTTTTACCGCTTGTTCCTTTTGGGGTCGCTGGAGCCTATCTCAGCAGCATTCGGGCGGAAGGCGGGGTACACCCTGGACAAGTCGCCACCTCATCGCAAGGCAAGTTTCAATCAATTCAATCAATCAATGACTTCAAAGCTCCCATTCGCTCCATTGTAAGATTACTTGTATTTACGTTTATCCGCGAGTTAGAATGCATTAAAAAAAAAGGAATATATGTTCTTGTCTCTCATAAGGATTGTGAATCATAGGCAAATTTTTTTTAAAAAGGGACATTTTTTATTGGGGTCAAACTTTTGGGTTTAATAACAGCTCCACCTTATGAAAAATAATATCACAGGCTACACAGCAGGGGTACATATTTTCACAATTGATCACCCTTTTGTGTGCACAAGCACTTTGTTTCTTCATTTAAAAACACTGTCAAGTGCTAGGAATATAGCAGTTAGCTCTGGGGGGTGCACATTAGATTTAGAACTAAAATTTAAACTTTTCCAAGTAACCCTAAATAAATACTGACGTCTTACTATTACTTTTGTTAGATACATGTAACACAACATACAGGTTCATAATGAATACCTGTGTTACTTAGGAAAGTGTTTCGCTTTCAAAGTTTTCACAAACATTGCCGTGACATGAGACCGTATCAAACAAAAACTTGGGTGTGTAGTTTTTTTTCTGGCGCTTTAGCGTTGGCTGCGTCTGAAAATAAACTATATCTCCCAGAATCCTCTGCGCATCGGGGGAGCGGCAAAGTGAGCGCGTGCAACACGCTGTAAGCACGAAGTGATGTTCGTAGTAGGCATACTTGCCAACCTTGAGACCTCCGAATTCGGGAGATTGAGGGGGGGGGGTTTGTTGAGGTGGGCGGGGCCGGGGGGAGAAGTATATTTATAGCTAGAATTCACTATAAAATTAATACTTGACTTTCAGTGAATTCTAGCTGTATATATATATTTTACTTTTTATTTTATTGTATATATATATATATATATATATATATATATATATATATATATATATATATATATATATATATATATATATATATAATGAAATAATATAATTTCAGTGTTCATTTATTTACACATATACACACACATAAAAGTCTGATCTACAAAATGTGCAGGCGGCATACCCCTTCCCCTTCGAGCTGTCCTGGATGAACTGAAATTATTTTTTCCAATCATTTTGGAACTTGCAAGCGTACTTCTTCTTCTTACTCGTCGTCGCCATGTCTCTTCTTCGTTCTTCTGCTTCGTCTCTGGTATGTTTTTGGACATTACTACTTGCCGTAGTTTTGAAGCAATGCATGATGGGAATCCGGATGTTGTGTGTCAGTGTATTAACGTGCCGGCTGGAATAAACACACGCTGAGAAATAGCTCTGTGCCTGCCTACTTTATGCGTTATAGATAAACCTATGGATACTGGAGACATATATAATAGTCTCCTTTTCAGGTTGTAGAGAACGCTAAAGGGCCCCCAATATTGTTGTCCGGGTGGGAATCTGGAGAAATTCGGGAGAATGGTTGCCCCGGGAGATTTTCGGGAGGGGCACTGAAATTCGGGAGTCTACCGGGAAAATCGGGAGGGTTGGCAAGTATGGTAGTAGGTAAGAGGAATTTCCGCAAACTTTGTCTGTTTTGAGTTATGTTGCTAATTTCACCCCGTTGAAAACATTGTGTCTTTATGCAAGTCTGCTTTCTGCGAAGCAAAGTGTGCCACTTCTGTCACAGCCAGCTGATCACTGCGCTTGGCGTGGAGCGAAATCACCCCAAAAAAAACCGTGTACAGTAAAAAAATTTAGCCTGCCCTGCCCGCTTTGGGACTTGCCTCTCGTTCAACAGTTACATTAACACTCAACAGTTAATTCCCACACATAGTCACACACACACATACACACTCTTGGATTTTTGTCACACTCCGTTCTCAAGTTATTATATATAAATATATAGTGTAACTAGGGATGTCCGATAATATCGGACTGCCGATATTATCGGCCGATAAATGCTTTAAAATGTAATATCGGAAATGATCGGTATCGGTTTCAAAATTATCGGTATCGGTTTCAAAAAGTAAAATGTATGACTTTTTAAAACGCTGCTGTGTACACGGACGTAGGGAGAAGTACAGAGCGCCAATAAACCTTAAAGGCACTGCCTTTGCGTGCAGGCCCAGTCACATAATATAAAGTTAAAGTTAAAGTACCAATGATTGTCACACACACACTAGGTGTGGCGAAATTATTCTTTGCATTTCACCCATCACCCTTGATCACCCTCTGGGAGGTGAGGGGAGCAGTGGGAAGCAGCACGGCTTTTCACACGCACAAGTGAATGCAAAGCATACTTGGTCAACAGCCATACAGGTCACACTGAGGGCGGCCGTACAAACAAATTTAACACTGTTACAAATATGCGCCACACTGTGAACCCACACCAAACAAGAATGACAAACACATTTCGGGACAACATCCGCACCGTAACACAACATAAACACAACAGAACAAATACCCAGAACCCCTTGCAGCACTAACTCTTCCGGGACGCTACAATATACACCCCCGCTACACTAGACTTCTTTCATCTTGCTGCTGTCTTTTGATTTATGTGGAATAAAGGCGAGGACCACTTTATTTCCTTTCTTTCAAAAACCTCCGCTCCACTACAACGTGTCACCACTTCCGCTCTTAGCGCCTTCAAAATAAGAGCTCAAGGCATATACTGTATAACAGCTTATAACAGGAACAGAAAGAGGCAAGCCCATAAAAATAGGTTACATATAGTATATATTAGAGATGTCTGATAATGGCTTTTTTGACGATATTCCGATATTGTCCAACTCTTGATTACCGATTCCAATATCAACCGTTACCAATATATACAGTCGTGGAATTAACACGGAGTAGTGTTTGTAGCTTTGGCTACAAACACTATGATGCATACTTTGGATAACTGTTTCAGATGTCTATGTTTTTGTATCTGTCCCTATTTAAAAAAAAACCTCTATAATAATAATAATAATAATAACACATTATTATGCCTAATTTTGTTGTGATGCCCCGCTGGATGCATTAAACAATGTAACAAGGTTTTCCAAAATAAATCAACTCAAGTTATGGAAAAAAATGCCAACATGGCACTGCCATATTTATTATTGAAGTCAGAAAGTGCATTATTTTTTTTTAACATGCCTCAAAACAGCAGCTTGGAATTTGGGACATGCTCTCCCTGAGAGAGCATGAGGAGGTTGAGGTGGGTCACACACATAAAAGTCTGATCTCCTGGGGGGCGGGTTGAGGTGGGGGGTGGGGGGTAGCGGGGGGTGTATATTGTAGCGTCCCGGAAGAGTTAGTGCTGCAAGGGGTTCTGGGTATTTGCTCTGTTGTGTTTATGTTGTGTTACGGTGCGGATGTTCTCCCGAAATGTGTTTGTCATTCTTGTTTGGTGTGGGTTCACAGTGTGGCGCATATTTGTAACAGTGTTAAAGTTGTTTATACGGCTACCCTCAGTGTGACCTGTATGGCTGTTGACCAAGTATGCATTGCATTCACTTGTGTGTGTGTGAAAAGCCGTAGACATTATGTGTTTGGGCCGGCACGCAAAGGCAGTGCCTTCAAGGTTTATTGGCGCTCTGTACTTCTCCCTACGTCCGTGTACACAGCGGCGTTTTAAAAAGTAATACATTTTACTTTTTGAAACCGATACCGATCATTTCCGATATTACATTTTAAAGCATTTGTCGGTCGATAATATCGGCAGTCCGATATTATCGGACATCTCTAGTATATATATATAATAAAACATTGAGCTAAACCACGCCCCCTGTTGTCTGTCCCGCAATATTTACCTACACCTATGCACGCATAGAGATGCAACGATTAACCGGTTTTACCGTTAACCGTGATTAAAAAACGTCACGTTATCTAATCGCAAAGGCTCCACTACACGATGTGTTGCAGTCCTCCTCACTCGCTATAAACGGACATTATGCTGGTACGTTATTTTCGGCACAACCTGCACGGAGCGAAAAACAAAATGACACAAAGGGGTGCACTGTACATGCTTATACTGCGCTCACCTATCGAGAAACACGCCAGCATGCTGCATTATCTTGAAAATGGCAGCAAGACAAAGCAGCAAACTTGTCCCACCCAAAATAAGCTGCAGTGCGGGAACATTTTGCTTACTTAAAAAAATGACTTTAGGGAGTCTTTGAAGACCACGGCTCGCCCATTTGCAAAACCTGCCAAAATAAAGTTGTGGCTCAAGGGTCCAAGCCAGCATTACGCGCCAAAGTAAGTGTAGGACATAATAAACGACTTAAATTATGTTAGCGGCAAGGTACTTCATGAAGAATTTAGGTAAATATAAACATACAATTCCTAGCTTGGCGTTGAGTCAGTTCAGTTTAAACCATGTGGTTCTTAACCTGGGTTCGATTGAACCCTAGGGGTTCGGTGAGTCGGGCTCAGGGGTTCGGCGCAGGTCAAAACACACCCGACCCATCGTGTAAATAAAAACTTCTCCCTATCGGCGTATTACGGATACGGCAACAGCAGAAGTCAGACTGATTTGCAGGTGTGTCATTTGTTGTGAGTTTATGCACTGTGTTGGTTTTGTTCTTTGAACAAGGTGATGTTCATGCACGGTTCATTTTGTGCACCAGTAATAAAACATGGTAACACTTTAGTATGGGGAACATATTCACCATTAATTAGTTGCTTATTAACATGCAAATTAGTAACATATTGGCTCTTAACTAGTCATTATTAAGTACTTATTAATGTCTTATTCGGCATGGCCTTATTATAACCCCAACCCTCTAACCCTAACCCTAACCAAATAACTCTAAATTAAGTCTTTGTTACTTAGAATATGTTCCCCTAGTGTCCAAAAAACTTTAAATTTCATCTCTGTTACTTAGAATATGTTCCCCATACTAAAGTGTTACCAAAAACATATAACTTTGTCTTGAATTTGAAAAAAACCCAACATTTTAATTTTCACTAAAGAAGGGTTCGGTGAATGCGCATATGAAACTGGTGGGGTTCGGTACCTCCAACAAGGTTAAGAACCACTGGTTTAAACAAACAGCTAAAAGTTACAGTGACCATTTTAACATTAGTGCTAGCTTCTTCCTGTCTGTGTTGAATAAACTATAAGCATTGTAAGCTAATAGAGTACATGTAAAACACTAACATAACATCAGGAGCTTGTGGAACAACAGCACTATATACGGTATACCAGACCGACCATACGTCCTCTTTTGCGGGGCTGAATGTAGTGAAATACGTAAATATTAAAGGCCTACTGAAATTATTTTTTTTTATTTAAACGGGGATAGCAGATCTATTCTATGTGTCATACTTGATCATTTTGCGATATTGCCATATTTTTGCTGAAAGGATTTAGTATAAAACAACGACGATAAAGATCGCAACTTTTGGTATCTGATAAAAAAAAGGCTTGCCCCTACCGGAAGTAGCGTGACGTAGTCAATTGAACATATCCGCAAAGTTCCCTATTGTTTACAATGATGGCCGCATGAAGTGAGAGAGATTCGGACCGAGAAAGCGACGATTTCCCCATTAATTTGAGCGAGGATGAAAGATTTGTGGATGAGGAAAATGCAAGTGAAGGACTAGTGGGGAGTGGAAGCGATTCAGATAGGGAAGATGCTGTGAGAGCCGGGGGTGACCTGATATTCAGCTGGGAATGACTACAACAGTAAATAAACACAAGACATGTATATACTCTATTAGCCACAACACAACCAGGCTTATATTTAATATGCCACAAATTAATCCCGCATAAAAACACCTAGGTGTTTGTTATGCTAGCTCCTAGCTACTAGCTCGAGCTGGTTATATTTATATGGACGGGATCCCGTATATATAACCCGCCAATACAATTCAAACACCTGCACAACACACACAATCACTCAGCCCAAAGGACCGTTCACCTAACCCAAGGTTCATAAAGCTTATATATTTAACCAAAGTTACGTACGTGACACGCAGGTACGGGGAAGCAATCAAATGTTTGGAAGCGCGCGGGTGGGACCTGATATTCAGCTGGGAATGACTACAACAGTAAATAAACACAAGACATATATATACTCTATTAGCCTCAACACAACCAGGCTTATATTTAATATGCCACAAATTAATCCCGCATAACAAACACCTAGGTGTTTGTTATGCTAGCTCCTAGCTCCTAGCTCGAGCTAGTTATAGCAAGCGATCAAATGTTTGGAAGCGCAGCTATGTACTCACGGTATCGCGTCTGTGTATCCAAATCAAAGTCCTCCTGGTAAGAGTCTCTGTTGTCTGAGTTCTTCGATCTTGACTGCATCTTTCGGGAATGTAAACAAACACCGGCTGTGTTGTGTTGCTGACTTCCCTCGCAAAATATCCGCTTCGCACCGACAACTTTCTTCTTTGCTTGCTCAGCTTCTTTCTCCATAATGCAATGAACAAATTGCAACAGATTCACCAACACAGATGTCCAGAATACTGTGGAATAATGAGATGAAAACAGAGCTATTTCGTATTGGCTTCAATGGGGAAGCCATACCTCTGTTAAACTGCCGACGTCACACGCATACGTCATCATACCGAGACGTTTTCAAGCGGAAGTGTGGCGGGAAATTTAAAATTGCACTTTATAAGTTAACCCGGCCGTATTGGCATGTGTTGCAATGTTAAGATTTCATCATTGATATATAAACTATCAGACTGCGTGGTCGGTAGTAGTGGGTTTCAGTAGGCCTTTAAATGTTATCGTAAATGTGCCCGTTACTACATTGCATACAATATAACCTTAATTGAGGTGCTTAGATGTTTTTTTCTTTAGGGCTTTAGAGGCAGAATAGAGCAGCTGCCATAGGCTCCAATTTCATCTGACTTTTGATCACATTTATTTACTATTTGTAATGCATTAAAAAAAATACATCCATCATCATGTCTTTAACATTTATTGTGAACGATAGGCAAAATTCCCCCCCAAAATAGTGCAGTTTCCCTTTAAGCGCAAAAAGTATGACTAAAGTGGTGAAGCTGTATTTTAATTTTCTTAAATTTTTACAGTTTAAACAAGATATTATTATGATATATATATACATATATATATATTATTTTAGTTTATTTTAGCACAACATAATTGTACGTAAGTGTATTTTCCACCAGTTTTACAAGTCCCTCCTTATGCAGTATTAGGACTTCCTTTTCTAACTTAAGCCCAAGGTTTACTGATTCAATGTTAATATTTGAGTGGGCCCCGGGCTCCTCTGTGGTGGAGAAGTTGGGCCCTGTGGTCATAAAGCTTAAGAACACCTGCAATAAATGATTAAAAATGAATACATAGATATGGATGATGGTTGAGGACAATAACACTTTTAATAATCCATCCATCCATTTTCTACCGCTTGTCCCTCTCGGGTTTGCGGGGGGTGCTGGAGCTACACATTCACACACTAGGGACCATTTAGTGTTGCCAATCAACCTATCCCCAGGTGTAATACAAATATTAATTAAATAATGTATTATTAGAAATACCTTTTTTTACATTTATTATTTTGTAGCGTTGTTACATCGTTTATTGATTGCTGTTCTTTCTGGCAGTGTTAAATTGTTTGGAATATGAATATGATTGATTACATTGCTACATGGTTAGCTTGTAGTAACTTATATGTACCACTAGGGTGGCAAAACCCTAGTACAGGGTTGTCAAACTTGTTTTCATTGAGGGCCACATGGCAGTTATGGCTGCCGTCAGAGGGCCGCTTGTAACAGTGAATAATGTATGAATTTGCCTCCGGATTTCATTATTAATTATATACTGTATATGTTTTTTAAGTAGACTGTCGATTCTACAGTAAAAACTTTACATACACAAAATGTTGCTGTAAAATAGGGATTATTTTTTATTTCTTACAACATTTTACGGTAAATATAAAAACACTACCACTGTTTTGTTTTTTTTGTTTTTTACGGAAAAAGTTGGCAGCTTAGTTGCCAGAATTTTACTATTAAATTTACTTTGGTTTTTACAACATTATATTGATAATGGAAAAACAGAAAACATTCCTTTTTTATTCTGGCAATTTAGCTGCCAGTTTTTCTACCGTAAAAACAAATGTACCCTCTTTCCATGGACAATGTTAAAAACAAGATTTTACAGTAAAAATATGGCAGCAACAGAATTTTAACGCAAAAAAAGTTGTAGTTTTTTTCGATTTATGGTAATATGTTGTAAAGAACACCGTAACATTTATTGTCATTTTTATTAATTTGATGGGTAGTTTGCTGTAAAATCATAAGTCAAGCAGATATTTAAGTATTTATTTTTATTTAGACAAAAACATTTTCAAAAGTATGATAATATACTGTAATATTTGTTTCAATAATGGATACTATTAAAGTTTAAAAGGCATGCAATTTCAAGCAGTACATACACTATATTGCCAAAAGTATTTGGCCACCTGCCTTTACTCACACATGAACTTGGAATTGTCCAAAATGTTTTGGTATCCTGGAGCATTCAAAGTTCCTTTCACTGGAACTGAGAGGCCAAGCCCAATTCCTGAAAAACCAACCCCACACCATAATTCCTCCTCCACCAAATTTCACACTCTGCACAATGCAGTCCGAAATGTAGCGTTTTCCTGGCAACCTCCAAACCCAGACTGGTCCATCAGATTGCCAGATGGAAAAGCGTGATTCATCACTCCAGAGAAGGCGTCTCCACTGCTCTAGAGTCCAGTGGCGACGTGCTTTACACCACTGCAATCCACGCTTTGCATTGGACTTGGTGATGTACGGCTTAGGTAAAGCTGCCCGGCCATGGAAACCCATTCCATGGAGCTCTCTGCATACTATACATGGGCTAATTGAAAGGTCACATGAAGTTTGGAGCTCTGTAGCAACTGACTGTGCAGAAAGTCTTTGCACTGTCCGCTGACCCCTCTCTGTCAGTTTACGTGGCCTACCACTTGGTGGCCGACTTGCTGTTGTTCCCAAACTCTTCACTTTTCCTATAATAAAGTTGACTTTGGAATATTTAGGAGCGAGGAAATGTCACGACTGGATTTGTTGCACAGGTGGCATCCAATGACAGTTCCACGCTGGAAATCACTGAGAGCGGCCCATTCTTTCACAAATGTTTGTAGAAACAGTCTCCATGTTGAATTGCCTGATTTTATACACCAGGCCAAGTGATTAGGACACCTGATTCTCATCATTTGGATGGGTGGCCAAATACTTTTGGAAATATAGTGTATATTATTTCTGTCAAAATGAAACAAATCCATTACATTTAGTGAGAAAATATTAAATACTGATGAATGGGAGTACCCCGCCCTCCGCCCGAATGCAGCCCCCCCCCCCCCCCCTGCAACCCCGAAAGGGACAAGCGGTAGAAAATGGATGTATGGATTGACACACATCATTTCCAAATTTTTGCGGGCCAGATAAAATGACGTCGCCGGCCAGATCTGGACCCCGAGCCTTGAGTTTGACACCTGTGCCCGAGTAGTATCCATATTTGGTGGACTGAAAGCAATTGTATATGCTAACTCTTTCTGGATTGCTTCTGTTCAATTAATAAATAACACATCAACATTTCAAAGGATTGTCTATGATTTTATAAATTGTTTGTTGTGAAATTAATCAATGCATAATAATCGTGAAACCGTGATTAATACTCAAGATTCAGACTCTATAACCGTTGCATCTTGAAGGCAGTGTTTTTCAACCACTGTGCCGTGAGATACAGTCTGGTGTGCCGTGGGAGATGATCTAATTTCACATATTTGGGTTAAAAATATTTTTTGCAAACCAGTAATTATAGTCTGCAAATGATGTGTTGTTGTTGAGTGTCGGTGCTGTCTAGAGCTCGGCAGAGTAACCGTGTAATACTCTTCCATATCAGTAGGTGGCAGCCGGTAGCTAATTGCTTTGTAGATGTCGGAAACAGCGGGAGGCAGTGTGCAGGTAAAAAGGTGTCTAACGCTTAAACCAAAATTAAACAAAAGGTGAGTGCCCCTAAGAAAAGGCATTGAAGCTTAGGGATGGCTACGCAAAACGAAACTAAAACTGAACTGGCTACAAAGTAAACAAAAACAGAATGCTGGACGACAGCAAAGACTTACTGTGGAGCAAAGACGGCGTCCACAATGCACATCCGAACATGACATGACAATTGTTAATGTGCCCACAAAGAAGGATAAAAACAACTGAAATATTTTTGATTGCTAAAACAAAGCAGATGCGGGAAATATCGCTCAAAGGAAGACATGAAACTGCTACAGGAAAATACCAAAAAAAGAGAAAAAGCCACCAAAATAGGAGCGCAAGACAAGAAGTAAAACACTACACACAGGAAAACAGCAAAAAACTCCAAATAAGTCGGGGTGATGTGACAGGTGGTGACAGTACACCTACTTTGAGACAAGAGCTATAGTGATGCATGCTTGGTTGTGGTTTAAAGTCATATCCAATAATTGCGACAACGACTTTTTACTGTCAACTTAGTTTCGTTTTTTCATCATTTCTGCTGGAGTTGTGCCTGCGGATTTTTTTCAACGCAAAAATGGTGCCTTGGCTCAAAAAAGGTTGAAAAACACTGCTCTAAGGCACACCCCGACGGGCAAAACACATGCAAACATATCATGCAAAACAACAGAACTCATCTTGACTTGACTCAATCGATCAGCTGCGTGTCGGTGATCGTGCAGCAGCCATCATGCGGCGGCGAGGAGGTTAAAAGGCCTTTTTCAAGGTGTCATACTCACAAAGAACACGCCTCCTTCCACCTTGCGGGCTCTTCTGCCTGTCACCTTTGACAGAATGACAATGTTATGCATCGGCGTCGACATTTTGTCAGTGAGTGATACATGATGTACAATGACAACATTCAGGATATGCATGAGAGCTTTGCAGGCGTGTTTGCTTCTCAGGCCTTATTGGAGGTCCGTCATCAAGCTCTCTTGGATGTTCCTGACCTTTTGGAAACTGCTAATCCATCAGAGTCAGTTTACTCTATGAATAACGTGTCCTGAGCAATGGACACAAGGACTTGGACTGGGGGCGTGGGGGGTCTTGTGCTTGTGATCCGAGAGCGGCGGTGTTAACGGCCTGCCCTCTGCCAGCTGGGCAGCTCGGAATGTCTGGATCACATGGCTGGTACAGTAAGCACTATCCCCACCTTTTATGCTGAGTTATAACCCACAAAAGCATGACTCATCTGTGTGTGAGGATGCTCCACACCCTTTGTGGTCCATGACAACAGGGGGTGGGGGGAGTCTGAAGGGGTTTCCGGGCAACTAAATGAATAAAAGAGGTGTGCAGAAAGTGAGGGGGCTGAGGGCGAGTAGCTTTAGGATATTAATAGGTAAGTAAAAGGCCAGCTATGATGATGCAGTGTGTTAGTGTTGCAGTGGATATGATAGCCCGCGAATGTGACCGCGCGTTGAAAGTTTTGAACTTTACAGAGAGCACAAGTGGAAGGAAGATTAACAAACAAGTGTAATATGTGCTCATGCATGATGAAATATCATTGAACCAGATTCAATGTCCTAGAGATTGTTTGACTTACTTTGCCTTTTTCAGCATTTATATATTTTTTTTTTTTAAAAATTTATGTCCTGTCCAGCTTCTCAGGCAAATCATATAGCAGATGTAGATGCCCATATCGGCTGTTCAGATTTACTTTACAAAAGAGAAGTGTAGGATACTTCTCTTGTTGCCTTATTTGTATTTTGACTTTATTAAATGTATTTATATTATCATTTGGTGCAGCCGGGCCGGAGCAGGAGGGGATAGAAAGAGAAAAAAAGGACGACAGAGGGGGGAATTGTGGGGACAAGAGGGGGATTAGACAGAGAGACAAAAACAACAACGGCAAACACAACAACAACAACAGAGCAACATCACCAAATACGACATGTACAAATATGATGGAAAAAGTAATAGCAAATAAGCAGTTAGCGAAAATAATACAGAAATGATAATGAGCATTATTACACTAAAAATGGAGCAATATGAATACCAATAAGAAAAGTGCTATTGATAATAAACAATACCAACACTTTACCTGTATTATCAACAATACAATTGTTCAAATGCAACAATACAAATACGTAATGATAACTTGAGACACGAAAGAATGCAGAAAAATGGAGGGGAAGAAAGAGAAGCAACCTACATTAACCTTGTAGATTGTTATAGTAACAATAGGTTAAGCTTTGTCTGTGTGCCATGTGTTATACCCACTTTACCCTAGGGCAACAACGTTAATATATGTTTGATGAAACGTGATTATGTGCATGAGCGTATGTGTGCATATGTACTTGTATATGTTTTTCAGCATTTTATTCCTGAGACTTCTAATTTATTACTTTGATCGTTTTCATACATTCTCAGTCATGCTACAAAAAGTATATGGTGTAAAGCCTTTTTAATGCATTATATTATATATTTTTAAAATATTATTATGATACTATTTTAAAAATTGTCATTATTTTTTTTACAAGTGTCCTTAAATGATTATTCATACATAAACAAATAACAAATACTCATCATAAGGTTTAAAATAGCAAGGAGGCTTCTATTTGTAAATGCATATTATAATGATTTAGTATTTTTGTCAAATAAAATTATGAATAAGTATGCATATAAACAAACTATTATAGTAATCTAAAAAAAGGTTCATTATGTCTTCTTGTTTATGTACTTTTTGATGTTCTTCTATTTAGACACTATTTCCAATCCATTGTACCAAAAATAGTGTCTGACTAGAAGAACATTTTAAATAATGTTACTTTTAATAAAATGTTAAAGGTAGTGTATTAAAATTAATTATTATTGTATTAATAATAACATAGTAATTATAATTCTTGTTCCTATATGTTTCTATTTTCTTCATGTCAGACAGTATTTCTAATCCATTGTACTAAAAATATTGTCCGACTAAAAGAAATGTAAATTATTATTTGTTTACATTTAATATGTCAAAATTAGTGTATTTTAATTATTATTATTGTTTTTGTTTTTTTTAAATAGTATAGTTTTTGTTCAGATACTATTCAATTGTCTTCTAGTCAGACAATATTTCCAATCCATTGTACTGAAAATATTGTTTGACTCGAAAAAAATGGGAGAAAAAAAAATACATTTAATAATATGTTAAAGCTAGTGTATTTTAATTAATAATAATAATAATAATAATAATAATAGTATAATTATAATAATTTTTGTTCCGATACTTTTAAATTTTCTTCTAGTCAGACAATATTTTTAATCCATTGTACTGAAAATATTGTCTGACTAGAAGACAATGGAAAATATTACATTTAATAAAATGTTAAAGCTAGTGTGTTATAATTAATCATAAAATAATAATAATAATATAGTAATCAAAAGTCTTGTTCATATACTTCACAATTTTCTTCTAATCGGGCAATATTTCTAGGATTCAAGATTCAAGGAGCTTTGTTATATCTACCCGTACACATTTGCACATACACGCTATGAAATTTGGACTCAACCCATTGAACTGAAAATATTGTTTGACTAGTAGAAAATAGCAAATATTATTTAATTGAATAATATGTCAAAGCTGGTGTATTGTAGTTAATTATTATTATAGTGATAGTAAAGTAATTATAATTATTTCCAATTTTCTTTTAGTCAGACAATTTACAATCTGTAATACCGATATTGTCTGACTAGAAGAACATTTTGAAGAATATTACATTTAATATGTTAAAGCAGGTATATTCTAATTAATTATGATATAATAATACTATTCATTTTATAATTATAGTTCTTGTTAATATACTTTTCAATTTTCTTCTCGTCAGACAATATTTCAAAATCCATTGTACGGAAAATATTGTCTGACGAGAAGAACATTGGAAAAAAATATTACATTTAGAAATATGTTAAAACTAGTGTATGATAATAATTATTATTACAGTAATGATAATATAGTAATTATAAGTATTTTCATATATTTTTCTTCTAGTCAGACAATATTTCCAATCCATTGTATCGAAAATAATGTCTCGAAAAAAATTGAAAAGAATATTGCATTTTATTATAATGTTAAACCGAGTCTATTGCAATATAATTGTGTATAATTGCAATTATAATTAGATATGGGCTCTGTAACCCAGTTACATAATGGCACCGGTACCAATGTAAACAGTAGTAATAACACCAACAAAATAAGTAGCTATCGATGCCTGCAACAGGCATTGTAACGTCTTGTAAATAAGGTAGCTACAACAACAACACAGCATTTCTTCATTACGCACCGATGACAGTTACAGCGAGGTTGCATTCACGATACCTCGGAAATATGAGCGTCAACGTTACAAAAGTCGCTTTTTGCACATTCTCTATGTTCTGAATTGGTGTAATATTTCTGACAACTAGCTTCCAAGCGGGGTGGATTTGGGTCTGTTTCTTCTCTAGGTAGCACCTCTTATCTCCTTCTAATCTAGGGACTGGGCTGTGTGTGTGATTTATAACAGGGGTTAACATACCAACCTTTTCACAAAATGGACTAAACAAAGTGTGACCACCAATACAGTCCATTTTGCTAATATAAAAAATATTCTACTGCAAATTAGTTAGCATTGCTAGCATTAGATACATAGGTTTGTTTTCCAAACATGGGAAGGAAAAAAAGTGAGTGTGAAGGACAATGCTTCATTGAAAGAAATCCTCAAGGACATGACCCAGTGTGCAATTTAAGCGTATAGAACTGCTAGTCTGCACCGTAGCGAATGAGTCTAACGCCAGCCTTTGACATCTAAACGGCAGACATTTATCAATTAAAATATGAAGAAGCTGCCGGTGGTGTGTTTGACGGTGAAGCAGCTAGACGGAGGTACTGTAGAAGTCCACTCTCCAAGGTAAATACTAGAGATGTCCGATAATGGCTTTTTTACCGATATTCCGATATTGTCCAACTCTTGATTACCGATACCGATATCAACCGATACCGATATATACAGTCGTGGAATTAACACATTATTATGCCTAATTTTGTTGTGATGCCCCGCTGGATGCATTAAACCTGTGGTCCCCAACCTTTTTGTACTTGCGGACCGGTCAACGTTTGAGTGGGGGCGTAGGGGGGTTATTAATTTTTTTTTTTTTTTTTTTTTTTTTTTTTTTGTCAAAGAAATTTGATTTATATTAATATATAATGCATATATTGTGTTTTTTATGTTGATTTAATTTTTTTTATTTTTTATTTTTTTATTTCTTGTGTGGCTGCGGCCCAGTGGTTGGGGACCACTGCATTAAACAACGTAACAAGGTTTTCCAAAATAAATCAACTCTTAAGTTATGGAAAAAAATGCCAACATGGCACTGCCATATTTATTATTGAAGTCACAAAGTGCATTATTTTTTTTAACATGCCTCAAAACAGCAGCTTGGAATTTGGGACATGCTCTCCCTGAGAGAGCATGAGGAGGTTGAGGTGGGCGGGGTTGAGGTGGGGGAGGAAGGGGGTATATTGTAGCATCCTGGAAGCGTTAGTGCTACAAGGGGTTCTGGGTATTTGTTCTGTTGTGTTTATGTTGCATTACGGTGCGGATGTTCTCCCGAAATGGGTTTGTCATTCTTGTCTGGTGTGGGTTCACAGTGTGGCGCATATTTGTAACAGTGTTAAAGTTGTTTATACCAACACCCTCAGTGTGACCTGTATGGCTGTTGACCAAGTATGCGTTGCATTCACTTGTGTGTGTGAAAAGCCGTAGATATTATGTGACTGGGCCGGCACACAAAGGCAGTGCCTTTAAGGTTTATTGGCGCTCTGTACTTCCACCTACATCCGTGTACCACTCTGTACAGCGGCGTTTTAAAAAAGTCATACATTTTACTTTTTAAAACCGATACAGATCATTTCCGATATTACATTTTAAAGCATTTATCTCCACTTATGCACATGTCATTAATTTTATTTATTTTTTATTAAAAATGAAAAAAAAAAAAAAAAGTTTTTTACATAGTAATTGAGTATTGTGTGTAAAATTTTGAGGCCTTTTTTTTTTTAATTCCATTATGGAAGGAGGTTGTAACATATCAAATTGTGGCAAAAGTGAATACTTTCCGGATGCACAGTAAGTTAGTTGGACTCACTTGTTTTGGTTTGTCGGCAAGGTCCGGGTGGTCCTGATTGAACTCCTGCGTCTCCTCCCATGATGCTGTGTTGTCCCCATTGGAAGAAACTGGCATCTCCTTGACTTGTCCGCCGATCACCTGCAGGGGGTCCCGACTCATCTTCACCATAGAGGATGGGTGCCTTCCAAGTTACAACAGTGCCGCTGCTGTGTGTGTGTGTGTGTGGCATTTAGCAGCACTGTCCTGTCATGTGTGTTGGCAAGCAGCTGGGCTTGCACCTGCCTGCTGGAAACCTACCCATGTGTGAAGAGCAAAATCCACAAGAAAAATGGTGGTTGCTAGTCTAATCCCCTCACCGACATAGCAACTTGACTTACACACAGTTTATACATAAAGTCTATGCTGATGTGTCGAAAGCTGCGGTCCATCTGCTGTTCTTTTTCACCCCACTCTACTCGACACCCTCCCTTCTTGTCCCGCTAAAACCGCACTCACGACCCCCTGCGTCATTGGCGCACGGTTGACCAATCAGAGTTCTGCCTCGGTCTTCACGTCGAACCAATCGGAGTGTCGCTTCCGTATTTACCCTCGCACTGCTTCTGCTGTCTAATGTTGACTGGAGAGACACCCGTGGGGTGTTCAGGTACATCAGCAAAATGAATCAAAGATTGTTCTTTGTATGTGACAGAGGATCTAAGCCAGGGGTGTCCAAACTTTTTCCACTGAGGGCCGCACACTGAAAAATCAAAGCAAGCGGGGGCCATTTTGATATTTTTTATTTTAAAAACCAATACAATATACTGTATGTATAAAAAAGATACATTTAGGCCTCCACTCAGACTTCATCCCAGGGACCCCAAAAGGTTTTGGTCAAAAAAAATATTACAAATGTGTCATTATTTATTATTATTATTATTATTATTATTCAAGGTTTAAATCTGTAGATCAACATTAGGTCTATCTGTCAATATAACGCTTTTAAAGATTTAAGTTGTATGCCATTTTTGTCAAGGAAAACCTTTTTTTTTTTAATGGAAAAAAACACAAAATATGCAATATTTTCCCCAAATAAAATTTTTAAGTGGAATATTTGAGATTATATAATAATTGGAGTCTTAAAAAGGTCAATAACTCATAACAACATTGCTTTTATTCATTATTTTTTTGAGCAATGACACTTAAAAAAAAAAAAAATTATTGGGGATCCAAAAGGGTACTGCTCAGTAAAGTTTAAAAAAATAAATCCAACATTTTTTTTAAACTTTTACCACAATAGTCTCAAGATCAACTTCAGATCTATCCGTCAATTACAAGTTTTATTGTTGTTTATGTTTTTTGTTTGTTCGTTTTAGGCCCTTCTTTAAAAAACTTTGTTTTTTAAATGGCAACCAAAAAATATGCAACATTTTCCCCCCAAAATATCTCAAAGTGGAATATTTAATGTGAAGTAAATGGAGCCTTGAATAGGTCAATAATTCATAATGACATTGATTTTGATTCATTATTATTTTTTAAAGAAAGAAACAGCCTGCATGGCAGCTTTGTGTTATTAGAGTAAATAATGCAACATTTTCTTGTTACATTTCACCTGTTTGCTCTTTTGTACCACTTTTTATGTTTGTTTTTTTTTTTTTTTTCATCGTATTTTTGAATGTGCCGTGGGGCCGTTAAAAAATTACCTGCGGGCCGCAAATGGCCCCCGGGCCGAACTTTGGACACCCCTGATCTAAGCCTTTTATTAGAGATGGGATGTATGGCTTTTTGAAGGGAGCCGGATCTTTAAAGAGTCGTTCAAAAGACTGGCTCGTTACGATAGTTACTTTTTTAAAGTTAAAGTTAAAGTACCAATGATTGTCACACACACTAGGTATGGTGAGATTATCCTCTGCATTTGACCCATCCCCTTGTTCACCCCCTGGGAGGTGAGGGGAGCAGTGAGCAGCAGCAGTGAGCAGCAGCAGTGGGCGCGCCCGGGAATAATTTTTGATGATTTAACCCCCAATTCCAACCCTTGATGCTGAGTGCCAAGCAGGGAGGTAATGGGTCCCATTTTTATAGTCTTTGGTACGACTCGACCAGGGTTTGAACTCACGACCTACCGATCTCAGGGCGGACACTTTAACCACTAGGCCACTATTTTAATTGTTGTCACAAATGTCTCAATTCCGCCGCCTTCGTTAGCTCTGTACACGTGTGTTCCTGTGTGACCACAGATGAGGCGCTAGCTGTTCAAAGTCGGGACCCGGGGTGGACCACTCATCTGTGCATCAATTGGGGACTTGTCTCCACTCAAGATGATCCCCTGTTGGCCCCACTATGGACTGGACTCTCACAATATTAACTAGATCCACTATGGACTGGACTCTCACACTATTATGTTAGATCCACTATGGACTGGACTCTCACACTATTAACTAGATCCACTCGACGTCCATTGCACCGGTCGCCCAAGGGTGGTGTCCCCACGTCTGCGGTCCCCTCCAAGGTTTCTCATTGTAGCCCATTGGGTTCAATCAATCAATCAATCAATGTTTATTTATATAGCCCTAAATCACAAGTGTCTCAAAGGGCTGCACAAGCCACAACGACATCCTCGGTACAGAGCCCACATACGGGCAAGGAAAAACTCACCCCAGTGGGACGTCGGTGAATGACTATGAGAAACCTTGGAGAGGACCGCATATGTGGGTAACCCCCCCCCCCCCTCTAGGGGAGACCAAAAGCAATGGATGTCGAGTGGGTCTGACATAATATTGTGAAAGTCCAGTCCACAGTGGATCCAACACATCAGCGGGAGTCCAGTCCACAGCGGGGCCAGCAGGAAACCATCCCGAGCGGAGACGGGTCAGCAGCGCAGAGATGTCCCCAACCGATGCACAGGCTAGCGGTCCACCCGGGGTCCCGACTCTGGACAGCAAGCACTTCATCCATGGCCACCGGACCTATGCAACTCCCCCTCGCAAGGGACAGGGGAGAAGGGTAGAGAAGAAAAGAAACGGCAGATCAACTGGTCTAAAAAAGGGGGGTCTATTTAAAGGCTAGATTATACAAATGAGTTTTAAGATGGGACTTAAATGCTTCTACTGAGGTAGCATCTCTAACTGTTACCGGGAGGGCATTCCAGAGTACTGGAGCCCGAATAGAAAACGCTCTATAGCCCGCAGACTTTTTTTTGGCTCTGGGAATCACTAGTAAGCCGGAGTTCTTTGAACGCAGATTTCTTGTCGGGACATATGGTACAATACAATCGGCGAGATAGGCTGGAGCTAAACCGTGTAGTATTTTATACGTAAGTAGTAAAACCTTAAAGTCGCATCTTAAGTGCACAGGAAGCCAGTGCAGGTGAGCCAGTATAGGGTTGAGTTTTTCCTTGCCCTGATGTTGGATCTGAGCCGAGGATGTCGTTGTGGCTTGTGCAGCCCTTTGAGACACTCGTGATTTAGGGCTATATAAATCAACTTTGATTGATTGATTGATTGATTGATAATACTTTTACTAGGTAGAACGTGTGTGTGTGCTGCTGCTGCTCACTCCTCCATGAGCAGCAGCGGCGGCCGCGCCCGGGAATCATTTTGGTGATTTAACCCCCAATTCCAACCATTATTAACCCCCTTTTAACTGTGTATTTTAATTAAGGAAACAATCACTAGTATCAGTTATACCAGAACTGGGCAAATTAAGGCCCGGGGGCCGCATGCGGGCCCGTTAAGCTTTTCAATCCGGCCCGCCGGACATTCCCAAATCATTTTTTTAGATCGTTAAGATGGAAACTGTAGCTGCCATTATAAAGTAAAGTAAAGTACCACTGATAGTCACTATCCGCCCTGAGATCGGTAGGTCGTGAGTTCAAACCCCGGTCGAGTCATACCAAAGACTATAAAAATGGGACCCATTACCTCCCTGCTTGGCACTCAGCATCAAGGGTTGGAATTGGCGGTTAAATCACCAAAATGATTTCCGAGCGCGGCCACCGCTGCTGCTCACTGCTCCCCTCACCTCCCAGGGGGTGGAACAAGGGGAAGGGTCAAATGCAGAGCGTAATTTCACCACACCTAGTGTGTGATGTTTTCAAATTACCGTAAGTCTTGAACTATACTTTTGCACTATATACTAGTTACTAGGGTTGTATGGTATACCGGTATTAGTATAGTACCGCAATACTAATGAATCATATTCGGTACTATACTGCCTCTGAAAAGTACCGGTCTGCCTTGAATATGACAAATGTATGATCCTGTAACTACTTGGTATCGGATTGATACCCAAATTTGTGGTATGATCCAAAACTATTGTAAAGTATCAAACAACAGAAGAATAAGTGATTATTACATTTTAACAGAAGTGTAGATAGAACATGTTAAAAGAGAAACTAAGCAGATATTAACAGTAAATGAACAAGTAGATTAATAATTCATTTTCTACCACTTGTCCTTAATAGTTTCGACAAAATAATAGAATGGAAAATGACACAACATGTTACTGCATACGTCAGCAGACTAATTAGGAGCCTTTGTTTGTTTACTTACTACTAAAATACAAGTTGTCTTGTATGTTCACTATTTTATTTAAGGACAAACTTGCAATAAGAAACATATGTTTAATGTACTGTAAGATTGTTTGTTAAAATAAAGCCAATAATGCAATTTTTTGTGGTCCCCTTTATTTAGAAAAGTATCAAAATAATTTTGGTATCGGGACAACACTACTAGTTACTATGGTAATCTAAGTCAGAGCAGCTCAGACGAGGCACCAAGCAGTGTGGGTGGGGAGCGTTTCCACAGAGTGTTTCCAGAGCGGCCAGCCGGAAATGCGGGTGTCAGGGACAGACGCGGAAGGAGATTTTTACAACAAAGTTCTGCAAGAAAAGTGATATTATATCAGATTGTAGGTGTTTTTTGGGTTTTTTACCCTTCTCGTTTATATTTCGCTGTGTTTGTTGCGTTTCGCTTGATTGTAAAATATGTCGATCGAGAGGGGGTGTGACGTTCATATGTTGTCAATATTCAGTGTTTTATCGTTCATAGGTAATATTGTAAATCCCACATTATTGTCATGTACTTTCTGGGTGTCTCATTCAGTAAAAAAAAATTAAATTCCATTCTGTTTTATCAGGCAGTCTGTCATAACATTTTTAGCATTGAATCAGACATTATTGTGAGGTTTCGTATCAGCGTTCCTAAAAATAGATATACCGGCCCCCAGACACGTTTTTTTCTCTAAATTTGGCCCCCCGAGTCAAAATAATTGCCCAGGCCTGAGTTATACGACACGATGTAGATCAGAATAATTTAATATACACCAATATTACTCTACTGGTGGGAACTGTACTGAAATATTGTCTATAATTGTATTTTTTGTTGTGTTTTTATTGAAAACATGCCATAAGGCGGTGCCATATTCTTATGCTTTGTCAGTGACATCACTAATTGGAATTTTCTCTCACCAAAAAAAAAAAAGTGTAGCATTTTAACAATATAAAAAAACAATACACAAATAATAAGTACAAATAAAATGAGGACATAGTACAATTTTGTACTTACATTTTATACTATCATACCTGGTGTGTGTATGCTTGAACTACTACCCTTTAAAATATTGAACCTGAAAAGTGAATCCAAATAACAACAAAATGCAATAAAAAAAAATACTGGAAATACAATTAAAAATTTAGGGCTGTCAAAATAACGAGTTAACTCATGTGATTAATCATACATTAATCATGCAATTTATTTTCACCATACAAGCTCTTTTTACCTAAACAGCGATACAGTCAGTGATTAGATCAATGCATACATCGGTACAAAAATAAGTGAGTAGACTCCGACTGGTGTGATCGCTGCATATTTCACTCCAAAATACAGCCTGAAAGAACGTTAAATAAAACTGTTACCAGGTTTTGTGCAAATAAAGGATATGCATTTAAAATGTTTAACCCGTTTAAAACGTTCCTGGATGACAATCTGACAATACAATTGCATTTGTGTGCAAATATTGAGGTCTTTTCTTAAGCAGATTTTAGATATGCACGCAGGTGATCACTTTTGATTCATCAGGATTAATCCAAATTCTAAAATATGATTAATCTGATTAAACAATAATCATTTGACAGCCCTAATTTCCATTTTAAACATTCCATAAAGCATTTAATTTAAACATGTCAATGCTTTGGCAGTGACATCACTAATTTTAATTTTCCCTTACCTAAAAAAATGAGTTGTGTTTTTAAAATATAAAAAAAAATGCAGATAATTGGTCAAAATACAATTATTTAATCGATCTAAAAAGCATAAACAAAACTACACAAAAAATTAGGACGTAATAAAAATATCATACCTGGTTTGTGTATGCTTAAACTACTACCTTTTATAACGATGAACCCCAGAAGTGGATCTAAATAAAAAATAAATTAAATAAAAAATAAATACAATTTACTATGAATTTCAATAACGGCACTCATTTTTTTTACCTTGCAATTAACGCGAACACTTCCTTTTTGACCCTCTAGCCCTGCCGTATAGGGGAACCTGGCTTGCAGTTCACCTGCTACTGATGAGCCACAAGCAAGCAGAAATGGACAAAAGAAAGTCTACCTTGTGGAAATAACAGGTTCAAAGCCACGGCAAGTGGTTCTCCCGACAAGAAAGGACTATTTTTCGTCGTGAGAAGAGGCGACATCCCTGCAGCAAACGCCTGCTGCACGCGTCGTTCTAGAGGTGGGTGGTGCTTCACTTCTATGTTCAGATTACAGTCAAGATGCAGTGATAACATAACATTTAGATTGTTACTGTCACTGATTTATTAAGTAAGATGATATAAAACCTGAAAAAATTAAAGACTTTTCCGGCTTTAAAATAAAAGTGCTGCGCTATACATCCGGTGTAACTACGTTTAGGGTTTCTCCTTAATGTACGGGCTTGAGCCGCCACACCTAACAAAATAAAGTAATATAATGTATTGTAGCGTCCAGAAAAAAACAAAGTCTGCCTTTTTTTCTTTTTTTTTAATGGCCAATTGTATGCTAACAACAGTCCCAAAATTATTTCCTCCATGCACACACGTCTGTCTCTGTGCTTCACTTCAAGACACACAACACTTGTTCATTCTCTGCCGACACGGTGTGTTCACACACCATGGGAAAAATGACCATCATGACACATTAACATACACATTAACACCAGCAGGTAGTTACAGTATGAATGGCTATGTATAGTTTATTATATGCGCACTATTGACGAATGTTGCACCGAAAATTTGACCGAAAAAAGACGTACTTTAATCACCGTAACAGTGCTCCCGTAACCGATGTTGTGATGACGTGAGCTATACGCACGGGGTTGTTTGGAGCGGAGGCAGCGTCTTCGCGCTGTGCTCGTACTTTAACATATTTGAGATATACCCACGGACAGCCATTTTCACAATTTAAAATGACACTACTAATTTCAATACCATACCAACTTTATTTATAAAGCCCTTTAAAAACAAGCACAGTTGAAAAACAAAGGGCTGTACACCACAAAGAAATAGAGGCAAAGGACAGACTAAAAAATAGCATTTAAAACAGAAATAAAAATACACATTGAAAAAGCAAATATAAATTACCCTATGAACAGATTGTTAGATAAAAAACAGTTTAAAAGTTAAAAACAGTTAAAAAAGTTAAAAGCTAAAAACAGTTTAAAATCTCATGCTGGGTTAAAAGCCAGAGAATAAAAATGGGTTTTAAGAAGGGTCTTAAAGGCCTACTGAAACCCACTACTACCGGCCACGCAGTCTGATAGTTTATATATCAATGATGAAATCTTAACATTATAACACATGCCAATACGGCCGGGTTAACTTATAAAGTGACATTTTAAATTTGCCGCTAAACTTCCGGTTCGAAACGCCTCTGAGGATGACGTATGCGCGTGACGTAGACCGGGGAACACGGGTATGCCTTCCACATTGAAGCCAATACGAAAAAGCTCTGTTTTCATTTCATAATTCCACAGTATTCTGGACATCTGTGTTCGTGAATCTGTTGCAATCATGTTCATTGCATTATGGAGAAGGAAACTGAGCAAGCAAAGAAGAAAGTTGTCGGTGCGAAATGGATGTATTTTTCGAACGTAGTCAGCAACAACAGTACACAGCCGGCGCTTCTTTGTTTACATTCCCGAAAGATGCAGTCAAGATGGAAGAACTCGGATAACAGAGACTCTAACCAGGAGGACTTTTGACTTCGATACACAGACGCCTGTAGAGAACTGGGACAACACAGACTCTTACCAGGATTACTTTGATTTGGATGACAAAGACGCAGACATGCTACTGTGAGTATGCAGCTTTGGCTTCTAAACATTTGATCGCTTGACCGTATGTGCGCAACTTTTTTTTGCGTATGTACGTAACTTTTTAAAAATATATAAGCTTTATGAACCTTGGGTTAGGTGAACGGTCTTTTGGGCTGAGTGATTGTGTGTGTTGATCAGGTGTTTGAATTGTATTGGCGTGTTCTATGGAGCTAGGAGCTAGCATAGGAGCTAGGAGCTAGCATAACACGTACCGTACCGTACGTGCGCGTCACGTACGTAACTTTTTAAAAATATATAAGCTTTATGAACCTTGGGTTAGGTGAACGGTCTTTTGGGCTGAATGATTGTGTGTGTTGATCAGGTGTTTGAATTGTATTGGCGTGTTCTATGGAGCTAGGAGCTAGCATAGGAGCTAGCATAACACGTACCGTACCGTACGTGCGCGTCACGTACGTAACTTTTTAAAAATATATAAGCTTTATGAACCTTGGGTTAGGTAAACGGTCTTTTGGGCTGAGTGATTGTGTGTGTTGATCAGGTGTTTGAATTGTATTGGCGTGTTCTATGGAGCTAGGAGCTAGCAGAGGAGCTAGGAGCTAGCATAACAAACACGCAGGTGTTTTTATGCAGGATTAATTTGTGGCATGTTAAATATAAGCCTGGTTGTGTTGTGGCTAATAGAGTATATATATGTCTTGTGTTTATTTACTGTTGTAGTCATTCCCAGCTGAATATCAGGTCACCCCCGGCTCTCACAGCATCTTCCCTATCTGAATAGCTTCAACTCCCCACTAGTCCTTCACTTGCACTTTACTCATCCACAAATCTTTCATCCTCGCTCGTTGTTCTATACTAAATCCTTTCAGCAAAAATATGGCAATATCGCGAAATGATCAAGTATGACACATAGAATAGATCTGCTATCCCCGTTTAAATAAAAAAAATTAATTTCAGTAGGCCTTTAAACATAGCCAAAGAAGGGGCCTTAATGAAAGGCAAGTGTGACGTCAGGCTCGCTTTTCGTCACGCGACAGAATCTAAACAGTCTCCAAATACGAGTACAGTCTCCAATAACACCAGAAATAGTCGCTAGATTTGTTGCCAGTCCTTTTTATTAAAGATAAAGTGACTAAAATGATGGGAGAAATCTCTTTAAAAAAAAAAAATTTCAACAAAGTACATTGTACAATAAGCAGCAACAATTTAAAAAAATAGGGAAAAACAATATGTGAGAAAAAATATATGTTAATACGAAATAGTAACAGATTTGTTTTAAATGTAGTCTCTTGCTGTCGGGGTTCCATGGACCACCAAGGCCTGACATGACTGCAAGCAGTTTGTGACTTTGTTTATTTTTCAATAATACTCAGTCTCTGGTTGGGTCGCTTTTCAGCTCCTTCCTCTTCCACTGCTCGCTCTTCCGGTCGCTTTTCAGCCTCCCGTGTCGGCGACTGTCCCTCGCTCTCTGTTGATTTCGCGCTGCATGTGCTCGCGTCTCTCCAGCTCCTTCTACCCTGTCGTTCTCGGCTGCCTCCTTTTTACACACTGGGAGGGTATTACACAATTGTGCGCAGCATTACGGCAAAGATCCCGGCGCGCCCTGCCTCGCCGCTGGCCCGCCGGCCACGCCTCCTCGCCGCCATCTCGGGGTCGGCCCCGGCGTGCCCCGCCTCGTAAACGGTCGGTCTGCCGGCCACGCCTCCCCACAAATGTATATTCTGATTTTTTGCCTTTTTAAAGAATATATGCATCATACCAAATCATGCGATGATGTCATATTGACCACGCCCCCACCACCACAGGTATTTTGGCAATTTAGGGGAAACATTAAATTATTTTATAAACATGTTCAGGTCGAGTCCTCAATAACAGAATGACTAGCAGGCTCAATATTACATTGTATTTATTAATAGAGAAGGTTAAAACATTGTCATGCAGTAATAGGAAGACCATTAACTTGTACAGAATATCAAAAGTATTTATTCAGGTAGAAATAAATACCTGAAATATCACGAAAATTATCTGTCTAGGGTACGCTTATCAATGATGAATATTTATACCTATATGCGACTAATTTTGAGTTAGCTATGAACGAAATGCAAATAATCATGATTAAATATATAAATATTTTGACAGCCCTAATATAAATATGTATTATGTACATATATGCGTGTATGTATGTATATATATAGTATATATGCATATAAATATGTATTACGTATGTATGTATATGTGTGTATAAGTATATATGTGTATATATGTATGTATATGGGTGTATATATGTGTTTGTATGTATGTATATGTAAAAATGTGTAGATACATATGTGTATATGTATATAGAATAGAATAGAAAGTACTTTATTGATCCCTGGGGGAAATTCAGCACCACAGTTCGCTCCCAATAGACAATAATAATAATAAATAATATAATATATATAATATATTATATATATATAATCTATAAATAATATAAATATATTCTACATATACTCTACATTTAAGTGCAGTCAATATATATGTGTGTATATATATATATATATATGTATATATATATATATATAGTGTGTGTGTGTGTATATATATATATATATATATATATATATATATATATATATATATATATATATATATATATATATATATATATATATATATATATATATATATATATATATATATAGACTTAGACTTTACAGCACAGATAAGAACGAAATTTCGTTACATAAACTCATGGTAGTGCAGGATAAAAAAGCAATAAGGTGCATATATAAATAAATAAATATATATAAATAATATATAATTATATATATAAACTAAATAAATATATATAAATATATATAAATAAATAAATAGATTACTGTACAGATAAATATATTGCACTTTTCCACATGCGTCCACATTTATGGATGTATGTTATATTGTCTTTTTTATTCCAGCGAGTTAATCCATTTTGGGGGGAGTTGAGGGGATAATTTAATTATGATATAGACACTATATTCACACACACACACACACACACACACACACACACACACACACACACACACACACACACACACACACACACACATATATATATACATATATATATGCACACTATATTGCCAAAAGTATTTGGCCACCTGCTTTGACTCACATATGAACTTGAAGTGCCATCCCATTCCTAACCCATAGGGTTCAATATGATGTCGGTCCACCTTTTGCAGCTATTACAGCTTCAACTCTTCTGGGAAGGCTGTCCACAAGGTTGCGGAGTGTGTTTATAGGAATTTTCCACCATTCTTCACACACTGATGTTGGTCGAGAAGGCCTGACTCTCAGTCTCCGTTCTAATTCATCCCAAAGGTGTTCTATCGGGTTCAGGTCAGGACTCTGTGCAGGCCAGTCAAGTTCATCCACACTAGACTCTGTCATCCATGTCTTTATGGACCTCGCTTCGTGCACTGGTGCACAGTCACGTTGGAAGAGGAAGGGGCTGGCAACCAGGCCCAAAACCAGTGAAGTTGGCACGTAGTGTAAATCGTAAATAAAAACACAAAACAATGATTTGCAAATCCTTTTCAACTTATATTCAATTGAATAGACTGCAAAGACAATATATTTAATGTTCAAACTGAGAAACGTATTATTTTTTGCAAATAATCATTAACTTAGAATTTAATGGCAGCAACACATTGCAAAAAAGTTGGCACAGGTGCATCTTGGATTCATTGTAATTTCCAAGAGCCATAACAAATACACAACCATTCAATACCTCACATTATGTGGTTAAAGGCTTACTGAAACCCACTACTACCGACCACGCAGTCTGATAGTTTATATGTCAATGATGAAATCTTAACATTGCAACACATGCCAATACGGCCGGGTTAACTTATAAAGTGCAATTTTAAATTTCCTGCCACACTTCCAGTTGAAAACGTCTATGTATGATGACGTTTGCGCGTGACATCAATGGTTGAAACGGAAGTATTCGGACACATTGTATCACAATACAAAAAGCTCTGTTTTCATCACAAAATTCCACTGTATTCTGGACATCTGATTCCTCAGCTCTGGACATGACTTAAATGAATTACTAAAGAGTATGGAACAGGAAATGGTCAAACTCAAAAAATGGTTTGACGTTAACAAATTATCATTGAATTTGAAAAAAACTAAGTTCATGATTTTTAGTAAGAGAAAAAAGCCTGAAAATATTGTACTGTCAATAGCTGGAACAAGCATTGAAAAAGTCTCTGAGATTAGATTTTTGGGAGTGATTTTAGATGATAATATTAGTTGGAAATCGCATATCTCACATGTTAGAAAAAAGATGGCTAAAAGTATATTTATATTAAATAAGGTAAAAGATGTATTAGATTATAAAGCAATGCGTACACTGTATTGTGCACTTGTACTGCCTTATATCAATTATTGTGTGGAAATATGGGGTAGTACATATAAGAGTAACACAAAGCCACTGTACCTCCTTCAGAAGAGAGCGATCAGAATCATACACAAAACAGGTTATAGAGAGCACACAAATGGATTATTTATTAGCTCAGGACTTTACAAATTTTATGAACTAGTTGAGCAGCAGACATTATTGGTTATGTTCAGGGCTAGTAGTCAAGAGCTACCAACAAATCTACAAAAAAATTTCACTTTAATAGAAAAAGAAGGAAGAAGGAAAGGGCACTTTAAGCATCAGCTTGCACGAACAACATCAAAACAAATGTGTACATCAGTGGTGGGAGTAAAACTCTGGAACTCTCTCCATAATGAAATAAAGCAATGTAAAAACACATTTCAATTAAAAAAAGTCTTTAAAAACAGAACTATGATGTTATATGAGCACTGACAAAAGGGACGCAAAGGGAAAAATAAGGGGAAAAAAATCAAAATAAAAAATAAAAATAATAATAAACACACAAAAAAAAAACAACGCTTACATTATCCTACATGACTGTAGGTATTGTATAGTCTAGCTTTCCTTTCATTTTTTTTTTTTTTTCTTTATCGACATGCACTATGGATCCTTGGTTGAATGATCACATTGTTCTTAGCTTTGTTTGGTTTGAATGATACCTTGTTATGATAGCCTTGTTCTATTCAGTTTTGTTTGGTTTGAATGATTACCTTATTCTTTTTCAGTTTGTTTGGTTTGGATGATTGCCTTGTTCTTTTTCAGTTTGTTTGGTTTGAGTGATTGCCTTATTTTTTCAGTTTTTGTTTTGTTTGTTTATTTTTTGTTCAACTTATCTTGCTTGTTTATTCTTTTCATTGATTGTTTGTTCTATTAATTTCTATGAGTGTGTGCACTGGGTAGGGGTACAAACTTGTAGTTTTTAGGCAACAATAACTTTTCTTGTCAACTGGGTCATACATGTCCTGTAGCCTTTTTTACTACTCTAGAGTCTACGCCCCTGGTGGGTGGGTGCGTGTGGGTGTGGGTGCCTGTGTGTGCATATGTGATATATTGTTTTGTATTGATTTGTTGCATTGGATGTTCTAATGCACTACCGGCAAAGAGATAGCAAGAAAATGTTTCTTTTGTGCGAAGGGGCAGGAAATATAAGATTTTCTTCATCCTGTTCCTTTTCGACATGGGATTGTTGAAATGTTGTTGAAATGTACACATCCAAGTACGAAATAAATAAATAATTGAATTGAATAATTGAATTGAATTGAATTGAATTGAATCTGTGTTGGTGAATCTTTTGCAATTTGTTTAATGAACAATGGAGACTGCAAAGAAGAAAGCTGTAGGTGGGATCGGTGTATTAGCGGCTGGCTGCAGCAACACAACCAGGAGGACTTTGACTTGGATAGCAGACGCGCTATCCGACGCTAGCCGCCGACCGCATCGATGATCGGGTGAAGTCCTTCGTCACGCCGTCGATCGCTGGAACGCAGGTGAGCACGGGTGTTGATGAGCAGATGAGGGCTGGCGTAGGTGGATAGCTAATGTTTTTAGCATAGCTCTGACGAGGTCCCGTAGCTAAGTTAGCTTCAATGGCGTCGTTGGCAACAGCATTGCTAGGCTTCGACAGGCGGCACAGCATTAACCGTGTAGTTACAGGTCCAGTGTTTGGTTCGTGTCTCCTGATAGTAGTATTGTTGATCTTCTGTCTATCCTTCCAGTCAGGGGCTTATTTCTTTTGTTTCCATCTGCATTTAAGCACGATGCTATCACGTTAGCTCCGTAGCTAAACTGCTTCACCGATGTATTGTCGTGGAGATAAAAGTCACTGTGAATGTCCATTTCGCGTTCTCGACTCTCATTTTCAAGAGGATATAGTATCCGAGGTGGTTTAAAATACAAATCCGTGATCCACAATAGAAAAAGGAGAAAGGTACAAGGGCTCAATGGATTCCACACTAAGTTACGGTCAGAGCGAAAAAAGATACGTCCTGCACTGCACTCTAGTCCTTCACTCTCACGTTCCTCATCCACGAATCTTTCATCCTCGCTCAAATTAATGAGGTAATCGTCGCTTTCTTGGTCCGAATCGCTCTCGCTGCTGGTGTAAACAATGTGCAGATGTGAGGAGCCTTTCAACCTGCGACGTCACGCTACTTCCGGTACATGCAAGGCTTTTTTTATCAGCGACCAAAAGTTGCGAACTTTATCGTCGATGTTCTCTACTAAATCCTTTCAGCAAAAATATGGCAATATCGCAAAATGATCAAATATGACACATAGAGTGGATCTGCTATCCCCGTTTAAATAAGAAAATTTCATTTCAGTAGGCCTTTAAGCTACAGCTGTTTGTAATCATACATTTGACCAGCAGGTGGTGTCTTGTGCCGAAGCATGCATAGAAGCTTCGAGAAATTTTTCGACCAATTGATTCAATGCCTCAAGAGGCTTCATCTGACCATCACTAGTATATCTATATAGTTTTGTGTATATATGTATGTGTTTATTTATTTATGTGTATATATTATTACAGTATATATTTATGTGTATATATACAGTATATGTGTGTATATATGTACATGTACCATATATATATATATGTGTATATGTTTGGATGTATATACTTATATGTATATATGCATGTATATACTCATTTTTTAGTCCCGTTGCCGGTCAACTGGCACGCACGTGCAGAGTGGACGAGAAATTTGCATGTGCATTAAAACTGGCTCTCAAACTAAACGCCTCACAACTGGGAATTGGTTATTATTGTTTACTTAAAAGAGCCATTCAAAAGACTTGAGTCCTTTGCAAACATCATACCTCTATGTCTACCTTTTTTTTTTTTTTGCTGGAAACCAAAGTAGAAGTGTGAGAGAGAGCGAAATGTGCAATTGACGAAAATTGGCCTAAAGCTATGTGATAGTAGCTGCACCCTTCACTAAACTACCAACTACATGGCCATTAGTGCCCTGACTAATGCATGCTGATAATGCCACCACCGTAATGACTCTTCTAAAAAAAAAAAAAACACAGTGGTTCACAAAACTCTTTTAAATTTGTACTACTTTAGGCCACATCTTCTCGTTCTTCCTTCTTACTATTCTTATTTTTTGCTAATATTATTATTAAACAGGACTACGGAGTTGAATGTGTGTCTTCATTACGAAAGCTTTGTTTTGACGCTGAATTTATTTAGCTGAATTTTATTTATTTATTTACATCAAAATAGGCTGACGAATTGATTAAATCAAAATGTGTGTTTCAAAATTGAGTTTGTTCAAATACAGTGTTTTCAAATTCAGTGTGTAAAAGAAATATTTGTTGCTTCCAAACTCACCTCATTGTCTGTTTCCCAGACCGGATTGCTTTATCTTAATTTATCGGAGGTTTTGAAGCAACAAAAATTTCTGCACTAAATAATTTTTTTTAGGCTGAATTTTTGTACACTAATTTTTTTTCTGCGCTGATTTATTTTTCTCAGAATTTTTATACACTGACTATTAAAACACTGAATTGGCATGCACTGAATTTTAAACACAAATTGTGCTCTCAACTTTTACTCATTGAAATAGTTGGCACAATTATAGCACAAGCTATTCAGTTACATAAATTCAGTTTCCGATAAAATCGTTCATAATAAGGACATATTAACTTCCATACTGGGAAAAGATGGAAACAAATAATTAATTATGGAACTACCAAATTATTAGTTTGTAAACCTCTAATAAGAAATTCTAGTTGGCAAAAAGGAACTAAAATAAATAGAAAAATATATAATATATATATTTACTGCCCGTTGCCGTGGGATGCCATATTCAAACTAATCTATAAAACTACTATCGATGTGCAAAATCGTTATTTTCAAATTAAAATTATTTATAACTTCTTACCCACGGGGAAAATGTTAAAACTATGGAATATGACAGAGTCAGATGATTGCCGATTTTGTTTTCAGGAGCCTGAATCCACCCTGCATTTGTTTTGGTATTGTCATATTGTGTCTTCGTTTTGGGTGGAAGTTGAAAACATGTGTTTAAGGATTGGTTTGTTTATGAAGCTTGATGTGGTTTCTGTTATATTAGGAGAGTTAATTGACAATCGTGATTTACTCAATTTAATTATAGTACTCGGTAAAAGGTTTATTTTTAAGGCCAAAAACAGATATTCACTTAGTATTACTTTCTTTAAAACATTTATTCAGTATTTTTTAACTTTAGAAAGTTGCATGGTTGAAAACGATAATGATGCCAAAAAACATTAAAAAAAAGATGGGAAGTCCTCAAAGGCTTATTTTGAAAGTATAATTATGTTTATAGATTATATGCTATCTGTTGTTGTGTTCCCTAATTTGAGTGACCTGGACATAATCTGGACTGTACATAAATGCTTGTTTTGAAAATGTAATTTTGTTTATAAATTATATGCAATCAAAAAAATTTAAAAAAAGATAAAAATAAAACTTCTATACCAGGGGTCACCAATGCGGTGCCCACGGGCACCAGGCAGCCCGTAAGGACCAAATGAGTAGCCCGCTGGCCTGTTCTAAAAATAACTCAAATAGCAGCACTTACCAGTGAGCTGCCTCTATTTTTTTAATTTTATTTATTTACTAGCAGCTGGTCAAGCTTTGCTCGACATTTTTAATTCTAAGAGAGACAAAACTCAAATAGAATTTCAAAAATCCAAGAAAATATTTTAAAGACTTGGTCGTCACTTGTTTAAATAAATTCATTAATTATTTTACTTTGCTTCTTACAACTTTCAGAAAGACAATTTTAGAGAAAAAATACAATCTTAAAAATGATTTTAGGATTTTTAAACACATATACCTTTTTACCTTTTAAATTCCTTCCTCTTCTTTCCTGACAATTTAAATCAATGTTCAAGTAATTTTTTTTTTTTTATTGTAAAGAATAATAAATAAATTTTTATTTAATTCTTCATTTTAGCTTCTGTTTTTCAACGAAGAATATTTGTGAAATATTTCTTCAAACTTATTATGATTAAAATTCAAAAAAATTATTCTGGCTAATCCAGAAAATCTGTAGAATCAAATTTAAATCTTATTTCAAAGTCTTTTGAATTTCTTTTAAAATTTTTGTTCTGGAAAATCTAAAAGAAATAATGATTTGTCTTTGTTAGAAATATAGCTTGGTCCATCCATCCATCCATCCATTTTCTACCGCTTATTCCCTTTGGGGTCGCGGGGGCGCTGGAGCCTATCTCAGCTACAATCGGGCGGAAGGCGGGGTACACCCTGGACAAGTCGCCACCTCATCGCTTAGTCCAATTTGTTATATATTCTAACAAAGTGTAGATTGGATTTTAACCTATTTAAAACATGTCATCAAAATTCTAAAATTAATCTTAATCAGGAAAAATTACTAATGATGTTCCATAAATTGTTTTTTTTATTTTTTCAAAAAGATTCGAATTAGCTAGTTTTTCTCTTCTTTTTTTCGGTTGAATTTTAAAGAGTCGAAATTGAAGATAAACTATGTTTCAAAATTTAATAGTCATTTTTTTCGTGTTTTCTCCTCTTTTAAACCGTTCAATTAAGTGTAAATATCATTAATTATTAATAATAACATAGAGTTAAAGGTAAATTGAGCAAATTGGCTATTTCTGGCAATTTATGTAAGAGTGTATCAAACTGGTAGCCCTTCGCATTAATCAGTACCCAAGAAGTAGCTCTTGGTTTCAAAAAGGTTGGTGACCCCTGTTCTATACTGACCAGACGCCCTCGTGTGGCGTCTTTGAGTACTGCATCCTTCCACTGTGACCTCTACGAGCTTTGACTCTGCTGCTCTCTGCACAAATGTGATGTTTTTTTCCCCCCCTTGAGCTGAAACGTGATCCAGTGAGGGTTTAGAATAGATTGGTATTGATTTGCTCCGAGTCGAGTGGCTAAATGGGGGCGAAAAAAGCCTCGTTTGAGTGAGAAAATACGGCCTTGAAACAGAAAGGCCCACTATAGTACACAGTTACAGGAAGTTTGAGTTAAAACTACAAATCCATCGAATAATTTCCATATTTGGAAAATAACTACTGTGCAAACTAAATTGGTTCTGGCATAAAACTTTTACAACCCCAATTACTGTACAAAATGTTATTTTTATACATAAATAATATAGTTTAATTTGGCTGTAATTAATTCCACATTATTATTTAACTACACATTTGATAGGATAAACTGTGCTATTTTGTGGCCTTTGCATGGTTGCTATGGGAACTGCAGGGTGACGTCACTGCAGTGAGGTGACATCATTTGCTAAGACGGTGACTCATAAATCTGTGAAGTGTGCCAACACAACATAAAGTGGGCACGGAGACAGGCGGTTTTAACATCCATGTGTTTTATTCCATGTAACAAAAATAATTACATCTTTTTTTTTTTCCCTTTCTAACCATAAAACAAGCATCTGATGACGAGACGTACAGGACAGACATTTTACAAGAGAAATGTTCAAGTCCTGAACATAAATAAACATATTTTATAAGCGCCACGTGACCCAATAAATCAACCCTGCTTAGGCTCTTAAATGTTGATTTTTTTTCTCTATGGAGTTTTGCATTGTTACACATTTAAATGTTTGTTTTGTCTCTATGGGGTTTTGAGTTAATAACACAAATTATAGACACAAAAACATACGTCCTTTTTTTTTTTTTTTGAAGGGAGAAAATTGAATGTTTCTCCGTGGGTTCAAAGTGGTGCTGATCAGGACAAGGGACCCTTCTAATCAGCGAAAGGGGCCACTCGGGGAGGAATTATTTAACTAGCCAGTGGAAACATAACAGAACTATGGTACTTTGCCACGTCTTCTCTTTTGCAGACTGGCAAAAAAAAAGCATTTTGTGGTATGCGACGCACACAAAGCCACTTTTTCTACTTCTTCACTATCAAAAATAATGTAGAAATCATTTGAATAAGCACGTGTAAACCGCATGTATTTACTTAAACATAGAAGACAATGTCCAGTGCTGATTTATTTCAGTTTTGATCATCCGGTACTAATAAAACCAAAGTATTGCATACTGCAATAATTCAGCTTGACATGTGACTTCCATCCACTGGGGGGCGCTGTGTTACACACCTCTGTGTTCCCTGTACCTGTCCTCACTATAACCATGACTTGTCTATGCCAGGACTCTTATTTTGAAAAACAGCAGGCCACGGTGAACAAAACACATTTCATACATAAGACATCACACACACACACACACACACACACACACAAACACACACATTCTGTGTACCAGCAGACCACAAAAGCAAGTTTAGGAATAATAATACTCTGTGTGACCTTTTTGTGCGCACATGAAGTTAAACTAGTTCTTGTAGCACAAATGATGCAAATACAAAACACTTGCGAAAGTCTCCAGCACACACACTTTCTCTCCCAAACACACACACGTTGTAACTGTTGTCTTATGAAAGTAGTCCTAAGCTAGAAATACATTGTACATGTTCGTTTATAGTCGTCATAAATACCATTGTTATAATGTACATGTAATATTATAATAATTACATTATCAAACATAGGAGGACATCGTTGAGGAAGAGGAGGAGAGACGGGTTCCCGGTGCGTTCAAGGACCATTTAAATGAGGGGTGTCCAAAGTGCGGCCCAGGGGGCCATTTGCGGCCCGCAGGTCATTTTTTAACGGCCCCGCGGCACATTCTAAAAATACGATTAAAAAACATAAAAAGTGGTATAAAAGAGCAAACAGGTGAAATGTAACAAGAACATGTCGCATTATTTACTCTAATAACACAAAGCTGCCTTGCAGGCTGTTTCTTTCTTTAAAAAATAATAATGAATCAAAATCAATGTCATTATGAATTATTGACCTATTCAAAGCTCCAATTACGTCACATTTAATATTCCACTTTGGAATATTTTTGGGGGAAAATATTTTGTGTCTGCCATATAAAAAACTAAGCTGTTTTGTTTAAAGAAGGGCTTACAACGGACAAACAAAAAACATAAACAACAACAAAAGTAATAATTGACGGATAGATCTGAAGTTGATCTTGAGACTATTGTGTTAAAAGTTTTTTTTAAAAAGTATGATTTATTTTTTAATACTTTACTGAGCAGGATCCTTTTGGATCCCCAATAATTTTAGTGGGACTTTTTTTTTTTAAAGTGTCTATTTAAGTTGCTCAAAAATAATAATGAATTAATGTTGTTATGAGTTATGCTATGAACTCCAATTATAATATAATCTCAAATATTCCACTTTAAAATGTTATCGGGGGAAAATATTGCATATTTTGTGTTTTTTTCCATAAAAAAACTGGGTTTTCTTTGACAAAAAGAGCATACAACTTAAATCTTGAAAGAACACTTTATAATGACAGATACATCTAATGTTGATCTGGAGATTTAGACCTTGAATAATAATAATAATACTAAATAATGACACATTTTTTATATATTTTTTTACCTAAACCCTTTGGGGTTCCCAGGATCAAGCCTGAGTGGAGGCCTGAATGTATATTTTTTTATACATATATTGTATTGTTGATTGAAATAGTCCAACTTTTCCATACACTTCCTTCTTTGACCTTTTCCTATTTTTCCCCCCGCATTGATTTTTTATTTTTTTTATTTTTTTCCAGATCAGAGCGGAGTTCAACGAGCCTCCTCTCCCCGCACCTCTTATCAAAGCGCTTCCTCTCTGACATTTCCGCGCAGGAAGAAAAAGGACAATACGGGCGGGAAGGGGACGGAAGCAGGAGGCAGCTTTGGCCTTTTAGGTAATGTTGTTGTTGTTCAGGCACACTTTACACTGGAAATTGTAATGTTCTTTTGTTTTCTTTCTTTAGTTTATTTCGAACATGAACACACTTACATCATAATACATCACACAATTTCATATCATTTCATTTTACATCATGCCCGAAAAGGAGTAGGAAGAAGCAGAGCTTATTTAATCCTACCCCTTTCCCACTTCAAAGCGTTTACAAATATATAGAATCATTTACTGACCTTTTTATATAATAAAGTAACATCTATGAATTAGTATACACTGTACAACAGTTTTGTAGTATGTAATTAATTAATTCAGTCATTATTAACATACTGAGATGAAGAATATCTTATTTTCAATAAGTGGAAGTATTTCTCTTAATTCTTCTTCTTTGTAGTTTGTAAGCACTATTATATTGAACAACCTCTTAAACTGGATCATATCAGTACAATTTTTAACTTCTTTACTTAATCCATTCCATAATTGAATTCCACATACTGATATGCTAAAGGTTTTAAGTGTTGTACGTGCATATAAATGTTTTAAATTATTTTTTCCTCTAAGGTTATATTTCTCCTCTTTTGTTGAGAAGAATTGTTGTACATTCTTTGGTAGCAGGTTATAGATTGCTTTGTACATCATTTTAGTTGTTTGCAATTTTACCAAATCACCGAACTTTAATATTTTTGACTTAATAAATAAAGGGTTTGTATGTTCTCTATATCCAACATTATGTATTATTCAAACTGATCTTTTTTGTAACACGGATTAGCGAATGTAGCGCACATTTGTAGTTATTTCCCCATATTTCTGCACAATAACTCAGATATGGTAACACTAGCGAGCAGTAGAGAATATGAAGTCATTTTTGGCAAAAGGTAAAATAAATAAAAAATGCATATATTTTGTTATGGTTTGAAAATGAAAAATGTCAAAATGGCCCCCACATGCTTTAATTTTTCCGTGTGCGGCCCTCAGTGGAAAAAGTTTGGACACCCCTGGGTTAGAGTGTCCGCCCTGAGATCGGTAGGTCCTGGGTTCAAACCCCGGCCGAGTCATACCAAACTCTATAAAAATGGGACCCATTACCTCCCTGCTTGGCACTCAGCATCAAGGGTTGGAATTGGGGGTTAAATCACCAAAAAATTATTCTCGGGCGCGGCCACCGCTGCCGCTCACTGCTCCCCTCACCTCCCAGGGGGTGAACGAGGGCATGGGTCAAATGCAGAGGACAAATTTCACCACACCTAGTGTGTGTGTGACAATCATTGGTACTTTAACTTAACTTAAATGTGATCTCATTGCAAAGAAACAAAAATAATTCAGCGTTATAGTGTTATTTTTGCTTTATTTATTGCTGAAAATGATGTCTACATTAAACCGGTCCGTGGTGCAAGGAAGGTTGGGGACCACTGGTGTAGACCACACATAGCACTGTAGCATTCCTTCCTTGTTTCAATATCTATTGTAGTGACGTTAGTAGTTTTGATATATTTTCGTATGATATCCTAGCAATTTCAATTTGGGGCGGTATAGCTCGGTTGGTAGAGCGGCCGTGCCAGCAACTTGAGGGTTCCAGGTTCCATCCCCGCTTCCGCCATCCTAGTCACTGCCGTTGTGTCCTTGGGCAAGACACTTTACCCACCTGCTTCCCAGTGCCACCCACACTGGTTTAAATGTCACTTAGATATTGGGTTTCACTATGTAAAAGCGCTTTGAGTCCCTAGAGAAAAGCGCTATATAAATAGAATTCACTTCACTTTGTCAGTTCTTCCATTTTCAAGCTGCATCCGACCAAGATTTACCATATTTGATACTTGTTCTATAGGTCTGCCATTTGTTGTAAGGATTATTTGAGGAACTGGTGGATTTTTGCTCACTATCATTGCTTTGGGTTTTTTCCATTCATTTCCATACCGTATAGTTTGTCTTTATCATTCAGTACAGTTAGTAGTTGTTGGAGGTTATCTGTGTTTAGTCCGAACAAATATGTATCATCAGCACATCGTAGGTTTTCTCCTACAGATAAACCTGCCATGTCCTCGACTTCTTAAAAAGAAAAAATCAGTATGTAAATTGAACAGACCTGGTGATAATACACAACATTTTGTTATACTAAATGTTCATGTCAGTTCTTACGACAGCTGTTTGTTCCCAATACATCTTTCTGATGATTTGTAGGACTTTTTCCCACATGCCATTAAAGGCCTACTGAAAGCCACTACTACCGACCACGCAGTCTGATAGTTTATATATCAATGATGAATCTTAACATTGCAACACATGCCAATACGGCCGGGTTAACTTATAAAGTGCAATTTTAAATTTCCTGCGAAACTTCCGGTTGAAAACGTCTATGTATGATGACGTATGCGCGTGACGTCGATGTTTGAAACGGAAGTATTCGGACACATTGTATCCCAATACAAACAACTCTGTTTTCATCGCAAAATTCCACAGTATTCTGGACATCTGTGTTGGTGAATCTTTTGCAATTTGTTTAATGAACAATGGAGACTGCAAAGAAGAAAGCTGTAGGTGGGATCGGTGTATTAGCGGCTGGCTGCAGCAACACAACCAGGAGGACTTTGACTTGGATAGCAGACGCGCTATCCGACGCTAGCCGCCGACCGCATCTATGATCGGGTGAAGTCCTTCGTCGCTCTGTCGATCGCTGGAACGCAGGTGAGCACGGGTGTTGATGAGCAGAAGAGGGCTGGCTGGCGTAGGTGGATAGCTAATGTTTTTAGCATAGCTCTGTGAGGTCCCGTAGCTAAGTTAACTTCAATGGCGTCGTTAGCAACAGCATTGCTAGGCTTCGACAGGCGGCACAGCATTAACCGTGTAGTTACATGTCCAGTGTTTGGTTCGGTGTCTCCTGATAGTAGTATTGTTGATCTTCTGTCTATCCTTCCAGTCAGGGGCTTATTTCTTTTGTTTCTATCTGCATTTAAGCACGATGCTATCACGTTAGCTCCGTAGCTAAAGTGCTTCACCGATGTATTGTCGTGGGGATAAAAGTCACTGTGAATGTCCATTTCGCGTTCTCGACTCTCATTTTCAAGAGGATATAGTATCCGAGGTGGTTTAAAATACAAATCCGTGATCCATAATAGAAAAAGGACAAAGTGTGGAATCCAATGAGCCCTTTTACCTAAGTTACGGTCAGAGCGAAAAAAGATACGTCCTGCACTGCACTCTAGTCCTTCACTCTCACGTTCCTCATCCACAAATCTTTCATCCTCGCTCAAATTAATGGGGTAATCGTCGCTTTCTCGGTCAGAATCGCCCTCACTGCTGGTGTAAACAATGGGGAAATGTGAGGAGCCTTTCAACCTGTGACGTCACGCTACTTCCGGTACAGGCAAGGCTTTTTTTATCAGCGACCAAAAGTTGCGAACTTTATCGTCGATGTTCTCTACTAAATCCTTTCAGGAAAAATATGGCAATATCGCGAAATGATCAAGTATGACACATAGAATGGATCTGCTATCCCCGTTTAAATTAAAACATTTCATTTCAGTAGGCCTTTAACTTTTACCAACTCAGAAGCCATTAGGCTGCTGATGCAGAATCTACCTTACCTCTTGCTAATGTAGCAGTGTGAGACTGAATGTCTTCGTGAGCCAAGCGAAGTGTTATTACGCTAGAAAAATAGTTCCGCCGTGTTAACTATTACAGTAACAATGTCGCTACAGCTTGGTAATTATGCGGGTTTTGGAGCATAACTAAAGTGATTTAGAGGTAGAATTGATTGCTCCCGTTAGTTGCATTGCTACCACCAAGGACGAGCAGATTTTGACATGTTTACATGTTACTGCAGCCTTTTTTAGATGAAAATAGCACTTTAGATCAGAGATGTCCGATAATGGCTTTTTTGACGATATCCCGATATTGTCCAACTCTTAATTACCGATTCCGATATCAACCGATACCGATATATACAGTCGTGGAATTAACACATTATTATGCCTAATTTTGTTGTGATGCCCCGCTGGATGCATTAAACAATGTAACAAGGTTTTCCAAAATAAATCCACTCAAGTTATGGAAAAAAATGCCAACATGGCACTGCCATATTTATTATTGAAGTCACAAAGTGCTTTTTTTTTTTAACATGCCTCAAAACAGCAGCTTGGAATTTGGGACATGCTCTCCCTGAGAGAGCATGAAGAGGTTGAGGTGGCCGGGGTTGAGGTGGGGGAGGGGTAGGGGTAGGGGGCAGCGGGGGGTGTATATTGTAGCGTCCCGGAAGAGTTAGTGCTGCAAGGGTTTCCGGGTATTTGTTCTGTTGTGTTTATGTTGTGTTACGGTGCGGATGTTCTCCCGAAATGTGTTTGTCATTCTTGTTTGGTGTGGGTTCACAGTGTGGCGCATATTTGTAACAGTGTTAAAGTTATTTATATGGTTACCCTCAGTGTGACCTGTATGGCTGTTGACCAAGTATGCCTTGCATTAACTTGTGTGTGTGAAAAGCCGTAGATATTATGTGACTGGGCCGGCACGCAAAGGCAGTGCCTTTAAGGTTTATTGGCGCTCTGTACTTCTCCCTACGTCCGTGTACACAGCAGCGTTTTAAAAAGTCATACATTTTACTTTTTGAAACCGATATCAATAATTTGCGATATTACATTTTAAAGCATTTATCGGCCTATCAGACATCTCTACTTTAGATCAATTTCAGTCTGAATACAAAGCTTTGCACAGTACTGAATCTGCACTTTTAAAGGTTTTTAATGACTCGCTTTTAATGACTGATTCTGGCAGCTCTGCCATTTTAGTGCTTTTAGATCTCACAGCTGCCTTTGACACAGTCGACCACACAAGTCTTTTACAGCGCCTGAGAGACTGTGTGGGTGTCAGGGGGACCGCATTGGAGTGGTTCAGATCCTACCTGTCAGAGAGGTCCTTCTCTGTCAGGCCAGGTGGACGCCACCTCTTCTTCTGCTCCGCTTTACTGTGGTGTCCCCCTGGGATCTATTCTGGGCCCCATCCTGTTTGCTCTTTATCTCCTCTATCAGAATAATTGTATCTAAGTTATCACAAAACTTTGTGTTACATTGAGTTCAGCTCGCCCTGCATGAGGACAAAAGCTGTCTTTGATCCTACCAAGCAAAAGGCTTGTAAAACTCCACAGCGTAGGATGGGGAGCGACATGAGGGTGTCGGTTTCTTTGATGTGTTGTAATCCACAGGAAGATTTTGTCTTGACCCGAGATCTACAAAGCGGAGAGGAGGCAGGGCCTGACCTCCCTCCAGGCACCTTTTCTTTGAACTGTTTTACGACCTTTTCTTTGTACTGTTTTGTAACCAAAGGCGATGGCTGTTTATGACCCTCGTCCCTTTAAAAACAGCTGTTGCCATGTAATCGGGGAAAGTCCAAATAAAAGAGGAGGCGTACAATCTTTCGTCAGAGCGTGGGACGACACTGTACTACGCGTTTCTCCTCAATTGAGCTAAATTGACTTCTGTCTCTGTTTAATTCCTTGCTTCTTGTCTTGTTTAATAACCTGACATCCTCCCTCTTGGAGAGATTTTTAAGAGGCATGGAGTGTCTTATCACTTTTATGCAGACGACTGCCAAATTTATATGCCGATTTCAAAAGGCCACGGCCCCCTGACACCCCTTCTCACTTGTCTATGCGACGTCAAGGCTTGGTTAGCCCAGAATTTTTTCAATAATGAATGAGGGAAAAACGGAAATTCTAGTTTTTGGTCCAGCCCTCACTGACTTGGGACCTTTGCTAAATGATGTGCGTCCCAAAGTCACCAGCCTTATAGACAGTGATTTTAAACTTGACAAACAAGTCAATGGCATTTTAAAATAGTGTGTTTATCTCTTAAAACTTTTTTATATTTTAACCTTTTTGAACAAGTCGTGCATGCTTTTTTTTCAAGTTGCCTGGACTACTGCAATGCACTTTATGCCGGCATTAACCAAAAAGCTCTCTCCCGGTTTCAGTTAGTCCAGAACGCGGCAGCACAACTTTTAACAGGGGCCAGGAAACGCCAGCATATAACCCCAATTCTTCAGAGTTTGCACTGGCTCCCTGTTCATTTTAGAATTGATTTTTAAAATGTTGCTGTTTGGTTTTAAAGCTTTGCATGGACTGGCACCTCAGTATATCTCGGACCTCATCCAAATTTACACTCTACCACACGCTCTGAGGTCCGAGAGCCAGCTCCAGCTCGTGGTGCCCAAAACCAGACTTAAAACCAGGGGAGACAGGGCCTTCTCTGTGGTCAGTCCTAAGCTCTGGAACACTCTGCCTCTCCATGTTCCAACTGCTCCCACGGTGGAGTGTTTTAAGTCTCGTCTTGAGACCCACTTTTATTCTCTGGCTTTTAACACGACGTGAGTTGTGTGGTCCTCCTGTGTTTTTACATTTTGATTTCTATTTATTGTTTTCATCGGTTTTTACCCTTTAAAATAGTTTTCAATCATATTTATTTGTATATTGTTTTTATATTTGTTTTTATTCAGGCATTGGTGGAGCTAAGGATAGTATTTGAATTTTGTTTTTAATATTTTTGTGCAGCACTTTGGAAAAAATGTTGATGTTTAAACCTGCGTGGACAGCACCTTTTAGCTCTTATTTCCAAAATTGTGTACACTACTGAATTGGGGTCTTATGGCCGCTTATGTGGAATTTGGAAAAAAAAAAAGTGTAAAAATAAGAATTAGCATGTCACTAAACATGAAGTACACGTTTGTGTACTTATGGACTAAGTACATCATATAAAAAGATGATTCTTAGTTTTTATTCTAATTGGGGTCCAATAAGCCCAAATAGCAAAGAGAAATTAAAAAAAAGCATGTAAACAAACAGCTTGGGCCTTAAGAGGTTAAATGTGCTATATAAATAAAGTGGATTGTATTGGATGTTAGAATGTGAAAAAACAACAACCTTTTATCTTGTCTCTCATGATTGTAAACGATAGGCAAAAAAAAAAAGTGCAGTTCCCTTTTAACATGGAAATTGTTTGAAGGTCCTTTTTTCATCTATTCTGACAATCGGGTGATGGCATGCAGAATGCTGGCGCTAACAACTCATACAGTGGTTTTTACGGATCAATAATTCATTATCAGGTTCTCAAAAGTGTTTGAATTCGGAGGTGGGGGGGGCCATGAAAACAATGGTAAATAATTGCAAACCACTGATAGGATCGCAAATATTGACGTTTAAGCTTCCAATCCAAAAGCCGTCGTTGTTTTGCCTCAGATTACAAATTGTTGCAGTACCTTGATGACATAATGAGCGTTTAATGGCGTTTGGCCTGAAGCCTGCCTGCGGACGTCACCTTGTAATCTGGTCGGTAACGCTCATCGAAGTGGGAGGGGATTTGGCTGATTACGCTCGTTCAGTTTGATGATGGCTTTGCCATCAGAAGCACATTTCTCAGAACAATCTTCTTTTTTTTTTTTTCAATCATCTACCATCGACATGTGAGGTGTGTTGCGAAATGACACCGGGAATGAGATTCTCCTCCTCGTCCTCCGCATCCCAGAATTCTCCCCCAACCCTCCCCCTCGACCCCCTCCACCGCCGTCTACTTCTGCATATCGCACTGCAGCAGTAAGACGATGGAGGGGTCCGACTTGGCGGCCTCCTTGAACTCCTCCAGGGAGATCTCGTCGTTGTGGTCTTTGTCCATCTTGGAGAAGATCTTGTCGACGCGCTGCTGCGGGGTCAGGCCGTCCTCGTTCATGCGCATCATGATCACCGTGCCCACCATCTTGTAGATTGCCTGCGGAGGGACAGAACAGACATCTTGACCCTGGGGAACCTCACTCTCTTAGTTTGGCACCCATCTGTGTTGAGGGTTGCAGTAGCAGATATCAGTCTCTACACATTTTCTCTGGATTTTTTTGTGATTTTTCCAAAAGTTGCAATGCTTCGAGGCATATTTTTTTTAATAACATTGAATCAACTTATGATTTTATAAATTTGGGTAAAACTTTAGTATGGAGAACATATCATACCATTAGTTAGTTGCTTATTAACATGAAAATTAGTAACATATTGGTTGTTAATTAGTCATTATTAAGTACTTAACCAGTAAGGCATTAACAAAGAGTCTTCCCTAACCCTAACCCTGACCCTGAACTTAACTATTACCCTAACCCATATATATATATATATATATATATATATATATATATATATATATATATATATATATATATATATATATATATACACTACCGTTCAAAAGTTTGGGGTCACATTGAAATGTCCTTATTTTGGAAGGAAAAGCACTGTACTTTTCAATGAAGATAACTTTAAACTAGTCTTAACTTTAAAGAAATACACTCTATACATTGCTAATGTGGTAAATGACTATTCTAGCTGCAAACGTCTGCTTTTTGGTGCAATATCTACATAGGTGTATAGAGGCCCATTTCCAGCAACTATCACTCCAGTGTTCTAATGGTACAATGTGTTTGCTCATTGGCTCAGAAGGCTAATTGATGATTAGAAAACCCTTGTGCAATCATGTTCACACATCTGAAAACAGTTTAGCTCGTTACAGAAGCTACAAAACTGACCTTCCTTTGAGCAGATTGAGTTTCTGGAGCATCACATTTATGGGGTCAATTGAACGCTCAAAATGGCCAGAAAAAGAGAACTTTCATCTGAAACTCGAAAGTCTTTTCTTGTTCTTAGAAATGAAGGCTATTCCACAAAATTGTTTGGGTGACCCCAAACTTTTGAACGGTAGTGTGTATATATATATATATATATATATATATATATATATATATATATATATATATATATATATATATATATATATATATATATATATATATATATATATATATATATATATATTGAATGTGTATGTGGATATTTATATATAGTATATGTGTATGTATATACAGTATATATATATATATACTGTATATACATATGTGTATATGTATATATTTATACATTCAGAATTCATTTTTAAAAGCATGTTTTCAGGCCATCTCAATGCAACCAGGAGGAGGTTTTCTAACCTGTTTCGAAAAAGTTCCATTATAATTATTATACCAAATAGTACATTACGAGTTCAGTTTTAATCGCGAATCGTGTTGAATCGAATCGTCGCGCAGGAATGGGAAACAGATTGAACCGTTACGGGTTTCGAATCTTTGAGCACCTTTCATTTAGCACCGAAATGACGGCAGCAATAGCATTTTCCTTTTTTTCGGTCTGGTTACTACAGTTTATGTTAGCACCGGTGCCATCATGGAACCAGGTCTCGGTGCCCATCCCCGGCCGTAGACCCCTACCTCGATGATCTCCAGCATCTCCATGCGTGTGATCTTGCCGTCACCGTCCAGGTCGTACATGTTGAAGGCCCAGTTGAGTTTCTGCTCAAAGCTGCCCCTGGAGGTGATGGACAGGGCGCAGATGAACTCCCTGAAGTCGATGGTGCCGTCGCCGTTTTTGTCAAACGTCCGGAAAGCGTGCTGGGCAAACTTGGAGGCGTCACCATACGGGAAAAACTGTAAAATATAAACATAAGATAAATGCAGCGGGGAAGGGCCAAGATGGCGGACTGGATGGTGATGAGTCAGAGTACCCTACTGCTGTGTTTTTTAACCACACAGTCTGGTGTTCCGTAGGAGATGATCTATTTGGGTAAAAAATATTTTTTGCAAACCAGTAATTATAGTCTGCAAATGATGTGTTGTTGTTGAGTGTCGGTGCTGTCTAGAGCTCGGCAGAGTAACCGTGTAATACTCTTCCATATCAGTAGGTGGCAGCCGGTAGCTAATTGCTTTGTAGATGTCAGAAACAGCGGGAGGCAGTGTGCAGGTAAAAAGGTGTCTAATGCTTAAACCAAAAATAAACAAAAGGTGAATTCCCCCTAAGAAAAGGCATTGAAGCTTAAGGAAGGCTATGCAGAACGAGACTAAAACTGAACTGGCTACAAAGTAAACAAAAACAGAATGCTGGACGACAGCAAAGACTTACTGTGGAGCAAAGACGACGTCCACAATGTACATCCGAACATGACATGACAATCAACAGTGTCCCCACAAAGAAGGCTAAAAAACAACTGAAATATTCTTGATTGCTAAAACAAAGTAGATGCGGGAAATATCGCTCAAAGGAAGACATGAAACTGCTACAGGAAAATACAGAAAAAAGAGAAAAAGCTACACTACACACAGGGAAACAGCAAAGAAGTCCAAATAAGTCAGGGGGTGATGTGACAGGTGGTGACAGTACACCTACTTTGAGACAAGAGCTATATTGATGCATGCTTGGTTATGGTTTAAAGTCATATCCAACAAGTACACTTCATTCATTAACGGTGTTACAAAAAAGATCAGTTAGAATAATACATAATGTTGGATATAGAGAACATACAAATCCTTTATTTATTGAATCAAAGATACTGAAATTCCACGACATAGTGAATTTGCAAACAGCTAAAATTATGCACAAAGCAAACTATAACCTGCTACCCAAGAATATACAACAATTCTTCTCAACAAAAGAGGAGAAATATAATCTTAGAGAAAAATGTAATTTAAAACATTTGTACGCACGTACAACACTTAAGACCTTCAGTATATCAGTATGTGGAATTAGATTATGGAATGGATTAAGCAAAGCAATCAAACAATGTACTAATATGATCCACTTCAAGAAACTCTTCAAACTTAAAGTGTTTACAAAGTACAAAGAAGAAGAACCATGACAAACATTTTCAATTTATTTCATCCATCCATTCATTCATTCTTAAAGTAATCTTACTTATCTCATCATATGAAATATGACTTTCTTCACCAATTATTATTATTAAATTCTTACTATTATTTATTTATTTATTTTTATTGTGATTACATATGGAGTTTATTGTGAAAAAATTGAGAACAGGAAGTGAATAAAAAAAGTTTCAGCAACTGTTATGTAAAGAAAAGGGGTAGGATTAAATAAGCTCTGCTTCTTCCTACTCCTTTTCGAACATGTTGAAAAGAGAAACTGGAAATTGTGATGTATCATGTTGTATGCTTGCATGTTCCAAATAAACTCAAACTCAAACTCAAACTCAAACAATTGCGACAACGACTTTTTACTGTCAACTGAGTTTCGTTTATTAATGATTTCTGCTGGTGGTGTGCCTCCGGATTTTTTCAACGCAAAAAACGTGCCTTGGCTCAAAAACGGTTGGAAAACACTGCCCTGCTGAGTTAATAATGTTCCAACTGAGTCATTAATATTTATATAACTGCGACAAAAAGTAGGATTCCGCCTGTAGGGGATGCACATTTCTGTAACCGCCTCCCCCACACAACCAGAGCGAGCAAGCGAGGCCTGACCTTGACGTAGAGCTGCTGAAACTCCTCCAGGTTGAGGATGCCGGAAGGGCAGTCTTTCAGGAAGCCTTTGTACCACTGCTTCAGCTCGGCCTCGTTGAATTCCGTGTTCTTGGTCAGGTCGTCCAGGACCTCCGGGGCCAGCTTGCTGTTGTGTTTCCCCATGATGCCTCACCTCTCTGGAGGGGAAGGGGGGGGGAGTTAGTTACCAATACAGGTGAGAGGGTGCTTGGTGATAAGCACAGCGGGAATGCACTGTCCCTCTGTGCTTGATATAGCACACTCTCTCCAAGGACGGGGACAAACAAGAAACGTGCATGCGGAAGTGGAGCTGAGGCGTGTGCTTGTGTTGGCTTTAAATGTGTTTAGTCTTCTTCGTGATGCAACCATTTTGAAATCAGGCTGACTGTCAATCGCCCACAATGTTTGGAACCAGACCCACGCACAATTTACTGCACGCCTTTAGGACTCTGACAAGTACGCGTCTGTCAAATTTGAGCAAAAAGATTGGTTAGCAAACATGACTGCCATCGAGCTCCAAACCATAGGTTCGGGGCCCACGTGGAGCCGATGGTAACTTTCAATCTTTTAAACAATTTTAGAAAAAACAATCTTGATGTTGTTAAATTCGTGTCGAGATAAGTTCCGTTTTATGTAATAAAAAGTCACATATTATATAATCCATAATTAACCCTGTAACACCCCTTGTTGTAAAATGACAACGTTACCTTTAACCGTCCTAAAAAACAATCTGTTATATATACACTACCGTTCAAAAGTTTGGGGTCACCCAAACAATTTTGTGGAATAGCCTTCATTTCTAAGAACAAGAATAGACTGTCGAGTTTCAGGTGAAAGTTCTCTTTTTCTGGCCATTTTGAGCGTTTAATTGACCCCACAAATGTGATGCTCCAGAAACTCAATCTGCTCAGAGGAAGGTCCGTTTTGTAGCTTCTGTAACGAGCTAAACTGTTTTCACATGTGTGAACATGATTGCACAAGGGTTTTCTAATCATCAATTAGCCTTCTGAGCCAATGAGCAAACACATTGTACCATTAGAACACTGGAGTGATAGTTGCTGGAAATGGGCCTCTATACACCTATGTAGATATTGCACCAAAAACCAGACATTTGCAGCTAGAATAGTCATTTACCACATTAGCAATGTATAGAGTGTATTTCTTTAAAGTTAAGACTAGTTTAAAGTTATCTTCATTGAAAAGTACAGTGCTTTTCCTTCAAAAATAAGGACATTTCAATGTGACCCCAAACTTTTGAACGGTAGTGTATATATATATTTTTTACTACATTTACATAGTCATTGGGTCCTATTTTTCAGTCTCACAAGGCTATTGGATCGTACATTTGTTTGTAAGTCACGCCTTCTGGCCATGAACTCACACAACCTCTCAAGGTTTCCTTCGAACAAAATCTATTTCATTGGGATGGATTCATCAGATTCAAGTAATTAAAATGTCATTTATATATTTGTTGGTTGTTATTACAATGTCTAGGGCATGTACATATGTAGTTGTTGTGGAACAGATGCATCAAATTTCATTTAGAGCTTGTTATATAATTGTTGCAATTATACAACACTGGGTGAATGTAGTGATCAAAATAGCTGGCTTGTTGCAGTGGGCTCAAACAGGTTGTATTCCCTCCACTACATCACTGGCTGAAGTATTTCTCTATATATGGATAATATACATTCTACAGACATTTTACAGACGACAGGGACTGTTTTTAAGACCTTCACCACCAATGAAAGTCTTCATGACCAATGTCATGAAAAGAAAAAAAGAGGGGGAAAAGCGTTTTTTAAGAGTTGTATCTTGTTTCATATTTTTTATATTTGTAATAAATGACTTCATAAAAACATAACTAATGTGTGATTATTATTAATGGTATATACCGTTATGGGGATAAGTAAGCAATCAAGCCTGCAAATGAACCCTTAGTTGTTCAGACAACGTGAAAACAAATACAGAAATTCTGCCCCCATCAAAGCCCAATGTTGCAATATTACAACATTTCTCTAAAAACATACATAAACATTTTTTTTTAACTCTTCAATTCCTGCATCAAATGCCTCCTACAACAACATCTGAAAGGTCAAATTTTTTTTTTTTAGGTTTTTCTATATTTGGGTCTTACAGGGTTAACAAAACTTAACCAAGATTTCATTGTGTCCGATGATGAACTAATGACATACTCATCTTGACTTTGAACACACTGCACACGATCCAACTTAATCAACAGCCATACATGTCACACTAAGGGTGGCCGTATGAACAACGCCAACACTGTCATAAACATGTGCCATATAGTGGAACCACACTAAACAATGACGACAAACACATATTGGAAGAATATTTGCACCGCAACACAACATAAACACTACAGAACAAATTCCCCAGAATTCCCTGCAGCACCAACTCTTCCGGGATGCTACAATACAAACAAACGCCATTGGTGGATCTACACCTAACATCCACTGTAATGATACCACGTACAATAGCGTATCTAGTCGATACTACTATGATTACATCGATATTTTTTAACATCACAAAATCTTCTTTCGGTTTTTTAAAATGTATCTTATGTTTATAAACTCAAGAAATATGTCCCTGGACACATGAGGATACCCAAATTTGTGGTATCATCCAAAACTAATGTAAAGTATCAAACAACAGAAGAAGGCAGATATTAACAGTAAATGAACAAGTAGATTAATATTTCATTTTCTACCACTTGTCCTTAATAATGTTGACAAAATAATAGAATGATAAATGACACAATATGTTACTGCATACGTCAGCAGACTAATTAGGAGCCTTTGTTTGTTTACTTACTACTAAAAGACAAGTTGTATGTCTTGTATGTTCACTATTTTATTTAAGGATTAAATTGCAATAAAAAAACATATGTTTAATGTAGCCTAAGATTTTTTTGTTAAAATAAAGCCAATAATGCCATTTTTTGTGGTGCCCTTTATTTAGAAAAGTACCAAAATACTTTTGGCGCCGGTACCAATTGGTATCGGGACAACACTAATACACACACACCGAGCACCCACTGGCAGAAATGTAGATCGGCGCCTATGATCCAAACCATATTTTTGTGTCTTTTAATCGACAAAAATGATATTAATTCGGTTTCCATGGAAAAAGCATAGTAATATACCAGGATTTCAGTCTGTTAAAAAATAGCTGTCATAATAGGGTAAAAGGGACCAAAACGTACTATATATACTTTGTTTATATCCTTTTCTAACACCTCTGCGATCAAAAAACTCATGCAATTTTCTTTTAACCCTTGTGTAATGTTCATATTGTTGTTACTCAGCCAGCGTTTGTGGGTGTGATGGACCCGTTGCATTTTGTGGCTTTTAATGCCTCACAATCAAACACTTTTATGTTAAAATACTGAACAGATGTTTATTGGGATAAGGTAAACATCTATTCAGGTAAACATCTGTTCAGTATTTCAACATACAAATGTTTGATTGTGAGGCATTAAAAGCCACAAAATGCAACGGGTCCATCAGACCCACAAACACTTTCATGTTAAAATACTGAACAGATGTTTATTGGGATAAGGTAAACATCTGTTCAGTATTTTAACATAAAAGTGTTTGTGGGTCTGATGGACCCGTTGCATTTTGTGGCTTTTAATGCCTCACAATCAAACATTTGTATGTTAAAATACTGCACAGATGTTTATTGGGATAAGGTAAACATCTGTTCAGTATTTTAACATAAAAATGTTTGATTGTGAGGCATTAAAAGCCACAAAATGCAACGGGTCCATCAGACCCACAAACACTTCCACGTTAAAATACTGAACAGATGTTTATTGGGATAAGGTAAACATCTGTTCAGTATTTTAACATAAAAGTGTTTGTGGGTCTGATGGACCCGTTGCATTTTGTGGCTTTTAATGCCTCACAATCAAACATTTTTATGTTATAATACTGAACAGATGTTTATTGGGATAAGGTAAACATCTGTTTAGTATTTTAACATAAAAGTGTTTGTGGGTTTGATGGACCCGTTGCATTTTGTGGCTTTTAATGCCTCACAATCAAACACTTTTATATTAAAATACTGCACAGATATTTATTGGGATAAGGTAAACATCTATTCAGGTAAACATCTGTTCAGTATTTGAACATATAAGTGTTTGATTGTGAGGCATTAAAAGCCACAAAATGCAACGGGTCCATCAGACCCACAAACGCTGGCTGAGTAACAACAATATGAACGTTGCACGGAAAACTTCTCTGCCAGTTTCTGCATCCCTCAGGGATTCTTCTTTTGTGTTTCTGCACCTGCGGTTCCCACACAAGGTTGCAACATTGTTTGTCAACACTGTCTGCTCTCATTTTCTCGCACATTTGACCCTCTGATGTCCTGTGTACCAACACTCTGTCCTCCTCCTGTCTAAGCCTGCTGTATGTGTGTGTATGTATGTGTGTGTGTGTGTGCGCGTGTTTTTCTACACTTCTATTAGCCCTGGGTCCAGTGGACCCAGACATGTGTAGGGGGGTGTATGGTGTGTGGTCATTAAATATGTATTCTGATATATGTTCTTCACAGAAAATGAGCCAAAGCCAGTGAGTCTCGGTTTGAAAAATTAATTAGTTGTATCATTTTTCTTTTAATTAAAAATGAAAACGGGTCCCACAGACCTGAACACCACACAAATCGTTAAGAATTATAGACCGCTAAGCTTCAAAATGAACAATCATGTCACATAAGGAACACACATAATACCCGTTTCGGGCCATAAGGTTAATAATGCTCTTGATAGCTCTTCTGGACATAAAATGTCTCGTTACCCTGCGGAATAAGCCACTAACCTCCACACGCACATATATTTCCCCAACACCGTGGCCCACTGCGGTGCCCTGGTGACGCCATCCATGAGTCATCGCCCCCGTCCGACGGCTTTCACACTTCCGCACCAGGACACGGCCGGCCACCCCTAAAACCGAACATCCAGGAGCTTTGCGGCAAAAATATCCCCCTGCTTGTGTGCTCCGCGGTCATTTATATCCCCACACGCTGCATCGTGACGTCTGGATGCTGCATGACAGCATGGGGGGGGGTTCACAACGGAAGGTAGACGCATAAAGAGAATACCAATCTGGGACGTGGTGAAAAGGTTAGCCGCCATCTGAAAACGTCTAACAAACGCAGCGAGCGATGCCTGAGGATTGTGGAATGGCTCCATCGCTACGGTTGCGTTTGAATGTTTCTTGGCCACCTACTGAGACAAATGAGATTCATCACCCTCGGTTAGGGAAGCGAATGCGGCACATAATAAGCGTTTTTCCTCCGCGTGGCGGCGAGACGCTCCATTAGCCAGGCGAGGCGAAACACATCAGAAAACCAATCCCCCGTTTCGAGGGAATCAAAATAAACACCGCCGGTGACGGCAACAGAGGGAGCGACGTCAAGTTCATGCAGATTATTCCCAGGATGCCAGAATCTTTAAGAAGTAGACAATCCAGCATCTCTGGATTTATAAAGGATGCAGGTTTGGACACAATTTAAGTGGAAATGCAAGACCCTGAGGTTGTACATTTAAGAAAATGTTTTACAGAATGTCATAAAAATCATGATACTAAACCAGATCTGGGCAAATTAAGGCCCTGGGGCCGTTAGGCTTTTCAATCTGGCTCGCCGGACATTCCAAAATAAATTTTTTTAGATCTTTAAGATGGAAACTGTAGCTGCCATTAGGATGTGCAGTGATGTTCTCAAATGGCCGTAAGTCTTGAACTATACAAGGTAGAGATGATAAATGCCGATACACGCTTTAAAATGTAATATCGGAAATTATCGGTATCGTTTTTTTTTATTATCGGTATTGTTTTTTTATTTTTTTATATTTTTTATTAAATCAACATAAAAAACACAAGATACACTTACAATTAGTGCACCAAACCAAAAAATCTCCTTCCCCCATTCACACTCCTTCACACAAAAGGGTTGTTTCTTTCTGTTATTAATATTCTGGGGCCGTACTTATCAAGCTTCTTAGAATTACTCCTAAGAAGTCTGCTAAGAGTTGACTTAAGAGTAAATAAATTCTTCGCTGAAAGCTGCACTTAAAAGTTAGTTATCAAGCGTCTTACTCACACTTTCAGCGAAGTGTAGGACTGAATCTTAAGTGTCACACTCAGAGCTGAATTACGACATAACTATGTGCCGTAAACGGAATTTTAGGTGACGTCATTTCTCTGTCCATAGAAATGACCAATCACGGAAGGGAATCCGTTGTCTAAGAATAAAGAAATATCTTGGAAATATTTAAGTGGACAATGGGAGTGTATATTTTGACAATAAACTACAAAATAATACAAAACAAACTAGTCCCCGCCGGCACTCACGCTACCGCTCCCTCTCTTCTCTCGCCCACACACTCACTGACGTCACTCACCTCACGGCCACACACATACGCTACTGTCATAACATTTTCTTTCCCATTCATTAATTAGGCAACTAATTTGAAACTGGTGTGGGTGGCTCTATATATACTAGCCCACTGCAGACACATGCAGAAATCAACAAGGAATCGAAAAGTATTAAATCTGTGACAAAAATAATATCCGCTCTGTCTAAACGATACCGTTTGATCAGCTGCTCGTCATCAAAAAAAAAAAACATTGTTCCGTACCCTGAACGTTCGCGCACGTCTCTCTCGCCTCAGTGCCATCCCCTGCTGGCAACTCCTAACCACTTAAGACACCTCTGAAGGTCTCTTAAATATCGTGGAGAGTAGGAGTGATTCTTAGACTTAAGAACGTTGATAAAAAGCTTTTATTCTTAAGTTTGAGAGTAGGACTAAATTTCGCAAATTCTCAGGACTTAAGTGTAAAATGGCACTCTAAGAAGCTTGATAAGTACGGCCCCTGGTTCCTACATTACATATAAATGATAAATGATAAATGGGTTATACTTGTATAGTGATTTTCTACCTTCTAGGTACTCAAAGCACTTTTGACAGTATTTCCACATTCACCCATTCACACACACATTCACACACTGATGGCGGGAGCTGCCATGCAAGGCGCTAACCAGCAGCCATCAGGAGCAAGGGTGAAGTGCCTTGCCCAAGGACACAGCGGACGTGACTAGGATGGTAGAAGGTGGGGATTGAACCCCAGTAACCAGCAAACCTCCAATTGCTGGCACGGCCACTCTACCAACTTTGCCACGCCCATTGGCGTTGTTAGACCTATTTTAGGGGGGCTCAAGCCCATTGGCGTTGTTAGACCTATTTTAGGGGGGCTCAAGCCCCCCTAAAATGTTCTTAAGCCCCCCTAAATAATTTGGTGTTTTTAAAAAAAAAAAAAAAAAAAAAAGTTTTTTTTTTGGGTTTTTTGGCAAATACATGCCAACATATTCATTATAAAGTGGCCCGAATATGAGTTAAAATAAATAATCATATAACCTGTCGTTATTCACTCAGTTTCCCCTCACTTATAGCGTGAGGTAGAGAGCCCCTTTAGTGCGTCGGTATCGAATCCATTCCACTTGTTCATATAGAAAATGCCGATATCCCTCAAAATCCAGTCCACATTTTTTCTGCGACCTTGCTTGCGGTCCTGCAGGTGTACGAAGCACATTAGCACACAGCACTGCAGAACAAGAACCTTGTGTCTGCAATTGTAAATAATTTAGTTTTTAAGTTTTGTGTTTCTTGTAGAATCTATATAAAGTAATATACATTAGCCTATTGTTAAAATAATGAAAAAAACATCATTAAATATATTTGTTTTATTGTATTGTTACATTAATAGCTGTTGTATTATTATAGGATGGCTTGTTAAACATTTCATAGGATTTTCAGAGGGTGGAAAAACCAAGACATTTAATATAAAATGTAAAATGAATAAATACATAAAAAGAAAAGAAAAAAATGGTTAAAAGCCGTCGTCCCGGGGAGCATTTAATTTCGTCCCGTGCATTTTTTTACCGTCCCCGGGACGACGGGACTACGTTAATCTCAAGCCCTGGAAGTTACATTTTATTGTTTGCATTATTTGTTTCAGCATTGCACTTTGAAGATGGTCCCTCAGCTCTTGGACAGCTTTGGCTCTTTTTCAGATCAGCAGACGGACTCTTAACTCGTTCTTATTTACAGTATATATAAAAGTTTCTCATTTCTATTCGGACTTAATTTAATTTCCTTAACGGCTTGCCATAATATACTGTATATATATATAAATATATTATAAACAAGCCAAATTATCCCGATCCAGATATTACTTTAATTCAAGTAATTAAGTAATATTTCCAGGGCTTGAATTTACAACCATTTTAGTCACATATGTGCCCAAAATGTAATCTGTGCAACTTCAGAATATTTGGGAACAAACAATTATTGTATTGTGAGCTAAAGTGGTGGCATTAGCCTCTATGTTGTGAATGAATAACATAGAGGCTAATGCCATGACTTTCACTGTGTTTCAGTGTATCTTGAAGGATCATGGAAGTAATTGTTTCTTGTTGATGCTGTAAACAAAATGCCACTGTGCAAACCCATGTTTGTTGTTGTACTGAACACACATTGAAAATAAACCCACTGAAATAATAATAATAACAATTATTAATTTCTAAGTCTTTATTAGCTGTTTGTGAAGTTTTGTGCTCTTGCGCTCCGTTCGTTTGCATCCTGTGCATCTCCTGGGGGCTAAGCCCCCCCTGTCCTTAAAAGCTAGTGACGCCCCTGGCCACGCCAATACAGTCTGCAAGGGATACAGTCCGTAAGCACACATGATTGTGCGTGCTGCTGGTCCACTAATAGTACTAACCTTTAACAGTTAATTTTACTTATTTTCATTAATTACTAGTTTCTATGTAACTGTTTTTATATTGTTATGCTTTCTTTTTTATTCAAGAAAATGTTTTTAATTTATTTATCTTATTTTATTTTATTTTTTTTTTAAAAGGACCTTATCTTCACCATACCTGGTTGTCCAAATTAGGCATAATAATGTGTTAATTCCACGACTGTATATATTGGTATCGGTTGATATCGGTATCGGTAATTAAAGAGTTGGACAATATCGGATATCGGCAAAAAGCCATTATCAGACATCCCTAATACAAAGTATTCAAATTAGAGATGTCCGATAATATCGGACTGCCGATATTATCGGCCGATAAATGCTTTAAAATGTAATATCGGAAATTATCGGTATCGGTTTCAAAAAGTTAAATTTATGACTATTTAAAAAACGCCGCTGTACGGAGTGCTACACGGACATAGGGAGAAGTACAGAGCAGTTGTGTCTCCCAGTTATACTTGCCAACCCTCCCGATTTTCCCGGGAGACTCCCGAATTTCAGTGCCCCTTCCGAAAATCTCCCGGGGCAACCATTCTCCCGAATCTCTCCCGATTTCCACCCAGACAACAATTTTGGGGGTGTGCCTTAAATGTCTGTGTGATCATGTTTTGTTTTGGTTATGTTCGGTTTGGTTTTTGGACTCTTTGTGCACTCTTGTTTGTTTCGTTTCCATGATAACCCATTAGTTTTCACCTGTCCTCATGTCACGCACCTGATTCATTTGGACTCACACACCTGTCATTAATCATGTTCAAGACTATTTAACCCGATAGTTGCCAGGAAGTCAGCCTGGCGACATTAACTCTGTTTGACTTCTGCTACCCATGCTACCCATGTTCCATGCAAGTGAGTTTTGTCTATATTCTTGTCACAGTAAGTGTTTATTTGTTTCATGTTCATAGTTTTTTGCCCAAGTGCTAGTTTTTGTTTCATTAGTAAAGTTTGTTCTTCGCCTTTGTGCGCGCTTTTAGTTTTGTACCTTTTGTTAGTGTTAAAATAAAATCATGTCTTTACCTGCACGTCTTGTCCACTCCAACCTTCCTTGTAACTCGGGAAAACGAACATCTCATAGACCGCGTCATGACACACTGCCTTTGCGTGCCGGCCCAATCACATAATATCTACTTTTTTTTGACACACACAAGTGAATGCAAGGCATTCTTGGTCAACAGCCATACAGGTCACACTGAGGGTGAACGTATAAACAACTTTAACACTGTTACAAATATGCGCCACACTGTGAACCCACACCAAACAAGAATGACAAACACATGTCGGGAGAACATCCGCACCGTAACACAACATAAACACAACAGAACAAATACCCAGAACCCCTTGCAGCACTAACTCTTCCGGGACGCTACAATATACCCCCCCCCCCCGCTACTTTTTTCAGGCGGTCTGTCATAACGTTTTTAGCATTCAATCAGACATTATTGTGAGGTTTTGTGTTAGTGTTCCTAAAATTAGATATTCCGGCCCCCAGACACATTTTTTTCTCAAAATTTGGCCCCCAAGTCAAAATAATTGCCTGTACTAAACCATTCGCTTTAAATGTCGATGGCACTACTCAGCTGTTGGTGCGAAACTCAAGCATACTCATGTTTACGAGGAACTATATAGTGGCATTAATGCTGACTAAACAGTTTCTCACTGCTATTACAACATTCGTTGTGTTTCTGCTGTGTAATACAACGTTCCCTCGGTTCATTTACTTCAGTGTCAGTACGTTTTGGATTTTAGAGTACCATTCAGTATACAGTAGTACCCAGTGTTTGGAAAATTGTAATTGATTATAGTTACTTGTTATTTTGCCCAAAAAAGGAATTAAATTAGTAACGGAATTGCTCTCTATATAATAAATATATAATATAATATATAATACAATAAATATCAATGATAAATATAATAAATATAAAAATAATAATACATTTAATTAATTACAATAGGAACTAATTGCGTTACTTAAAACAACATTTAAAAAAAAAATCTGGCATACTGTATACAGTTGAAAGACGTTTCATGAAAGCAGAGTGCGTGTGAGCGTGTGCCTTTTTAAAAGGCGCTGCCGGTTGCTAAGTGACGTGTGACATCGGCGAGAGTGCCAGACAGAGTAGCATTAGCTCAGCTGTGCTTGTTAGCTCTACAGTGGATCTGTTGAATCTTTATTGACCACATGTGGTCAATAAAGGAACTGAGTGTGCTTCGACAGCTGTCTTGTCTTCTTGTCCACAAACAGAGTATTGTATGACTGCAAAATTGTCACTTCAATCATTGATTTGTTTTTCGGTATTCCCAGGTAGTAGTAGTAGTAGTAGTAGTAGTGTGTGTGTGCGTTGTTTGCTGTGTGATGTTGCCTCCTTCTATTTGACAAGTTCATTTTAGTGTGGTGCTGGTTGCTGCTTTCAATAGTAAAAAGACATTTCCTGCATTGAAACTGTTACCACGTCAACATTTTTCAACCTATTCATATCATCTAGGACAGTGTTTTTCAACCACTGTGCCGCGGCACACCAGTGTGCCGTGAAATACAGTCTGGTGTGCCGTGGGAGATGATCTAATTTCACCTATTTGGGTTAAAAATATTTTTTGCAAACCAGTAATTATAGTCTGCAAATGATGTGTTGTTGTTGAGTGTCGGTGCTGTCTAGAGCTCAGCAGAGTAACCGTGTAATACTTTTCCATATCAGTAGGTGGCAGCCGGTAGCTAATTGCTTTGTAGATGTCGTAAACAGCGGGAGGCACCGTGCAGGTAAAAAGGTGTCTAATGCTTAAACCAAAAATTAAAAAAAAGGTGAGTGGCCCTAAGAAAAGGCATTGAAGTTTAGGGAAGGCTATGCAGAACGAGACTAAAACTGAACTGGCTACAAAGTAAACAAAAACAGAATGCTGGACGACAGCAAAGACTTACTGTGGAGCAGAGACAATGTACATCCGAACATGACATGACAATCAACAATGTCCCCACAAAGAAGGATAAAAACAACTGAAATATTCTTGATTGCTAAAACAGAGTAGATGCGGGAAATATCGCTCAAAGGAAGACATGAAACTGCTACAGGAAAATATAAAAAAAAAAGAGAAAAAGCCACCAAAATAGGAGCGCAAGACAAGAACTAAAACACTACACACAGGAAAACAGCAAAAACCTCAAAATAAGTCAGGGGGTGATGTGACAGGTGGTGACAGTACACCTACTTTGAGACAAGAGCTATATTGACGCATGCTTGGTTATGCTTTAAAGCAGGGGTGGGCAATTAATTTTTACCGGGGGCCGCATGAGCAACCCGAGCACTGCTGGAGGGCCACACTGACAATATTTCAATTAAATTTTGCTCAAATTATTTTTGATATACCGTAAGATAGATAATAATAATAATAATATTTTCATTTAACCTAACTTATCTTTATACAAAAGCAGATGGCTTTTGATGGTTTTATTTTTAACATTTTCTTACACAACACTTCCTGATGTATATTACAATACAAAAATTTCAATTTCTGTCACTTTATCCTGCATCCTCTTTGTTGTAAAACCTTTATTTAACCAGATAAGAAAACGTTGTGAACGTAGCACGCCTGTAAGGTGATTGGCGAAGAAGGAGGAAGCGTTGCTGTTGCGGAAATGAGGAGTGAGGATTGGTTTTCCTTTTGGAAAGAACGAGATAAGTTGAGCAGTGTTAGTATAGCATGCTCAATAAAAGTTTAAAAAGTGCATCAGACTTGGTGTGCACTTCTTCTGGACGCTACAATTGATGTCAGAAGTGGGATGAAATGCCTCCCAGTTCGCCTTGCCATCAAACCTGGGAGTCTTCATTGAGGGCGGAATTCCCCCCGTGGCAAGCAGCGTGGCTGCACCTGTAAACGCTCTCTCTCTCTCTCTCTCTCTCTCTTTGCGGCGAGCTCCTCACGTGGCACGTACCTCCCGATGACGTAGCACACAAACAGTGCAGTATGCGCAAAGTTTTACTTCTGCCACCAATTGTAGCGTCCAGAAGAAGTGCACACCAAGTCTGACGCTCTTTTTAAACTTTTATTGAGCAAGCTATACTAACACAGCTCAACATATCTCGTTCCTTTCACACGCACGTCTCCTCACTCCTCATTTACGCAACTCAAGAAGACAACATCTACTTCATCAGGTCGTTACACTATATTCTTTAAACACAGCAACGTGTGTACCACAAATAAGCACACAGCTTTACCTTTACTTGTCTTGTTGAAAACACGCCATTCGTCATCAACTTTTCTCTTTTTAGTCGCTGTGCGCCTTCCCTCACAGGACATACGCACATATAACACTTTTCAAAATAAAAGCAGCACAGTTGTATTGCACGCACGACAAAGATGTTTTTTTAAATTTATTTTGTAATTTGAGATTGCAGCTGCGCGCACGAGCATACGTCCACACGGAAGTAATACAAATAACGCTTTTCAAAACAAAAGCAGCACCGTTGTATTGCACACTCGAAATAGATGCTTTTTAAAATTTATTTTGTAATTTATAATTGGCCTCACGCGGGCCGGACAGGGACGTACAAAGGGCCGGATGCGGCCCGCGGGCCGCACAATGCCCAGGTCTGCTTTAAAGTCATGTCCAACAATCGCGACAACGACTTACTAAAGCTACGAACAATGGGAGACGGGGCTTTCTGCTCCGCCGCTCCCAGTCTGTGGAACGCTCTCCCTGACCACATGAGGGCACCACAGACTGTGGATGCTTCTCAAAAAGGCTTTTTTAGATGTATGCGTGCTAGTTCTAGTTTTTATTTTTATTTATTTTTATTATTATCTTTTTATTTTTATTTTAATTACACTGTAGCACTTTGAGGTTGTTTGCTCAATGTAAAGTGCTTTTTACAAATACAATTTATTATTATTATTATTTTTTTTATTATTGTCAACTGAGTTTCGTTTTTTTTTTTAAAAAGGTTGAAAATCACGGATCTAGGACAATTGTGGTATTATCTTTTTTTTAATATTTTAACATTTTCTGAACCGGATCATTTCTACTACGTTTACGTTACAAGCTTCAAACGCCTGTGCGCGTATGCTAGCGGTCCCGCCTCCACCCACAGGGACAAAGACAGTGGATTACTGACAAGACACGGCTTTCATTCCGCTAACTCAGAAAGTTATGGGCACATTTGGATTCAACTTTCAAGAAATGTCTGAAATGGGCCAAGGAACAGGTCATTACATTTTGGGTTTACCTGACACATAAAATGTGACAAATTGAGGGGAGGGGCGGGGAGGGGTGCTGTCAGATGGCAGTGTTTTGTGGCTATTCCAACTTTGACCACAGGGTCCGTTGCTATATTCAGCAAAATGATTAACCTCAACCTTCCCCTCACGCAAGATCCACCCAGAAATTAATCCATTCCCTAGTGTACATTATCTACGTTATGCGACGAGCTTCAATTTCTGTGCGTGTATCCTGGTTGTACCGCCTCCACCCACCGAGACAAAGACAGTGGCTCCCTGACAAGAGACTTCACTACGTTCCTTTTATTCCGCTACGGATATCTCAAAAAAGTTATCAGCGGATTAGTAAGAAGTGGGATAAGGAACAAGTGATTACATTCTGTGGCTGATCCGGATCACCGTCTGGATTCAGGACTTGTTTTTACTATTGAGAGATCACACCTGGTAGAGGTCTGCACTCTCCGGGTGCTTTTTCTACTTAACTCCTATTTGCTTTTTGATCTTTTTTTCCACACTTTCCTTTCTTTTATGTACACTTAAATGACAAAAGGTAAGCAAACAAACATTTTAAGTGAATTATTTTTTTTTGTAGATGTAACCACATGTTGTTTAAGCATGTCTGAAAGAAAACAAACATGGCAAAGTCACACAAAACTTGGAAGAACCAACCATTGGCATGTACCATGTACTTAACAATTAACCAGACTTAAGTTCAGCGAGCAACAGAACATTACCCACCTATGTTTTGCTTTTCTTTGGCATTTTACGGACCTTTTTTGTGGTCCATATTTCAAAAGAAGGCTCAGCCTGTTAACATCCGCTTGTTTCACATAGTCTTTATGACAGTGGTTCTTGACCTTGTTGGAGGTACCGAACCCCACCAGTTTCATATGCGCATTCACCGAACCCGAACGGTAATCATAAAATGATGTTGTTATATTAAAGAAATACTAATAAAGATATATTTTACAAACAGAAAGTCACAGGAATGTACACATAATCCCATGTTTACATCTATTTGTGCAACATGTGAATCATGCAGTGTTTCCCATAAACTGCCAAGATACCTGTGGCGGTGGGGGCGTGGCTATGGGCGTGGTCACCATGACATCATCGAGTAATTTGCATAATTCACTACAATGATTTGATTTTCTCTAAAAAGGCGCAAAAAATGTATACTTACTAATTAATAATAACAGTTTTGTTTTAAACGTCCATCCATCCATTTTACAATATAATTACAACACTTTATGTACATATTTATATACAGATTTGAACAATAAGTTATTCACTGAAATATATTTATTAATTGTGGTTCTTACAAAAAATATATCTTATAAAATATAAAAGCTAAAATGTCTTAAAGCTCTGCCCCTTTAATTAGTGCATACTAAATCATTTTACTTTAGCCTACTACTACAACCATATTATTTACCAGCAACATAAAGTGAAACAGAGGCAGAGGTGTCCTGCCACAGTCAGTAACAAATAAACAGAAAACAGTAGTGGTGGTAGATAGACACAGAGCTTCATCAAACATCTGATCCACTGAACAAAGAGTTCCAAAAATCTTGAACTTTAGACTGCCATCAGTTTTACTCCCTACACTTAACCATGTGTTTCCTACTGCCTGCAGACTTTGCACCCTTTGTTATATACACATGTTGTGTTTCTAATATAAATACATTTAAACAAGTCAAATACAAATAAGGCAACAAGAGAAGTATTCTACACTTCTCTTTTGTAAAGTCAATCTGAACAGCCGATATGGGCATCTACATCAACTATATGATTTGCCTGAGAAGCTAAAGAGGACAAAAAAAATAGAAATAAAATAAACTTTTTTTTATTTTATTTTTTATTTTTATTTTATTTATTTTTTTATTTGTGGCGGACGTAATTCTTTCGTGGCGGGCCGCCACAAATAAATGAATGTGTGGGAAACCCTGGAATGTTTAAGTGGGAACTAAATGCGATATCTGAAAGGGGTACACATTATTTCTAAAGTAGGACCCCCACCCAGACATATAATACTAGTACACAGCTCATGAAAAACAATATGTTATAGTCATTGTAAGTGGGCCAAAACACTTATATTAGAAAATAATCTCATGGAAATGACTGCTGTCATTTGATTATAATAATAAAACATTGAACTTGTTATTTAGTCAGGTTTGGGACAGGTGTGCTGCAGGTGTGACCACAGTGCACGTGCACGTCTGACGTCGCTCACATGCGCTCCACCGAATGCTCAAGGAGTTTTTGCGTTTGCTCACGCATATGGAAAATTAGAGGGAACATTGTTTGGGGGTATCCATAATACGCCGACAGGGAGAAGTTTTTATTTACACAATGAGTCGGGCGTGTCTTGACCTCCTGTCGAACCCCTGAGGCCGACTCACCGAACCCCTAAAGAACCACTGCTTTATGATCAATCAATCAATAATGATGATGGCAACAGTTAGATTATAACAATTTATTATAATTGGCTTTCACTCCGGTGTGGTTTTTTTTTAGCCCGGTTTTGTCATTTAGATGCTTTTTCTACAAAATCCAGCGCAAGACCTCTTGGGCAATCAGTCCCAATGATTTTGTTCACTGTCCTTTTAGTGGTTTATTTTGACTCGTTGGTCCGTAGTGTCTCCAAGCTGCTGCCACTGAATGAGCATAAATGTTGACAAGAGCCATCAGTCATTTTAATAACACTTCATGACCACTTGATTTAAAAGAACCTCTATTTGACGTAATTCGCTGTAAAAGAATGGAATCCCAGAAAACGTGAGATGGCCTTAGTGGCCACATGCGTGGACAGCACCTTTTATCAATCAATCAATCAATCAATCAATGTTTATTTATATAGCCCTAAATCACAAGTGTCTCAAAGGGCTGTACAAGCCACAACGACATCCTCGGTACAGAGCCCACATACGGGCAAGGAAAAACTCACCCCAGTGGGACGTCGGTGAATGACTATGAGAAACCTTGGAGAGGACCGCATATGTGGGTAACCCCCCCCCCTCTAGGGGAGACCGAAAGCAACGGATGTCGAGTGGGTCTGACATAACATTGTGAAAGTCCAGTCCACAGTGGATCCAACACATCAGCGGGAGTCCAGTCCACAGCGGGGCCAACAGGAAACCATCCCGAGCGGAGACGGGTCAGCAGCGCAGAGATGTCCCCAACCGATGCACAGGCTAGTGGTCCACCCGGGGTCCCGGCTCTGGACAGCCAGCACTTCATCCATGGCCACCGGACCTATGCGACTCCCCCTCGCAAGGGACAGGGGAGAAGAGGAGAGAAGAAAAGAAACGGCAGATCAACTGGTCTAAAAAAGGGGGGGTCTATTTAAAGGCTAGATTATACAAATGAGTTTTAAGATGGGACTTAAATGCTTCTACTGAGGTAGCATCTCTAACTGTTACCGGGAGGGCATTCCAGAGTACTGGAGCCCGAATAGAAAACGCTCTATAGCCCGCAGACTTTTTTTTGGCTCTGGGAATCACTAATAAGCCGGAGTTCTTTGAACGCAGATTTCTTGTCGGGACATATGGTACAATACAATCGGCGAGATAGGCTGGAGCTAAACCGTGTAATATTTTATACGTAAGTAGTAAAACCTTAAAGTCGCATCTTAAGTGCACAGGAAGCCAGTGCAAGTGAGCCAGTATAGGCGTAATATGATCAAACTTTCTTGTTTTTGTCAAAAGCCTTGCAGCCGCATTTTGTACCAACTGTAATCTTTTAATGCTAGACATAGGGAGGCCCGAAAATAATACGTTACAGTAATCGAGACGAGACGTAACGAACGCATGAATAATGATCTCAGCGTCGCTAGTGGACAAGATGGAACGAATTTTAGCGATATTACGGAGATGAAAGAAGGCCGTTTTAGTAACACTCTTAATGTGTGACTCAAACGAGAGAGTTGGGTCGAAGATAATACCCAGATTCTTTACCGAGTCTCCTTGTTTAATTGTTTGGTTGTCAAATGTTAAGGTGGTATTATTAAATAGATGTTGGTGTCTAGCAGGACCGATAATCAGCATTTCCGTTTTCTTAGCGTTGAGTTGCAAAAAGTTAGCGGACATCCATTGTTTAATTTCATTAAGACACGCCTCCAGCTGACTACAGTCCGGCGTGTTGGTCAGCTTTAGGGGCATGTAGAGTTGAGTGTCATCAGCATAACAGTGAAAGCTAACACCGTATTTGCGTATGATGTCACCTAGCGGCAGCATGTAAATACTAAAGAGTGCAGGGCCAAGAACCGAACCCTGGGGAACTCCGCACGTTACCTTGACATAGTCCGAGGTCACATTGTTATGGGAGACGCACTGCATCCTGTCAGTAAGATAAGAGTTAAACCAAGACAAGGCTAAGTCTGACATACCAATACGCGTTTTGATACGCTCTAATAAAATATTATGATCGACGGTATCGAAAGCGGCGCTAAGATCAAGAAGCAGCAACATAGATGACGCATCAGAATCCATCGTTAGCAATAGATCATTACTCATTTTTGCGAGGGCTGTCTCCGTAGAGTGATTTGCCCTGAAACCGGATTGAAAAGGTTCACAGAGATTGTTAGTCACTAAGTGCTCATTTAGCTGCTGTGCAACAGTTTTTTCGAGAATTTTGGAAATAAACGGAAGGTGGGAGACCGGTCGGTAGTTTACCATGAGGTCAGGATCGAGGTTAGGTCTTTTGAGCAGAGGATGAATAACCGCTTTTTTGAATGCTAGGGGAACAGTGCCGGAGGAAAGTGATAAGTTTATAATATTTAACACTGATGGACCTAATAATACAAATAGTTCCTTGATAAGTTTCCCAGGAAGTGGGTCAAGTAAACATGTTGTTTGTTTTATCCCACTTACACGCTGTAATAATTCCTCTAATGTTATTTCATCAAAAATAGAGAGACTATTTTGGAGGGCAGTGTCCGTCGTATATACAGTCGTATTTGTGTTAATAGAACCCAGTTGTAGCTGGGATGCGTTGTCTTTAATCTCCTTTCTAATGAGTTCAATTTTCTTATTAAAGAAATTCATAAAATCATCTGCCGAGTGGGTGGAGCTACTGGGAGGAGTCCCTTGTTGGGTTAGCGATGCTACTGTACTAAACAGAAATTTAGGATCGTTTTTGTTGAGGCGGATGAGATTTGAGTAGTATTTAGCTTTAGCTAAGGTAAGCATGCGTTTATAAGTTATTAAACTATCACTCCATGCTTGATGGAAAACCTCAAGTTTAGTCGCGCGCCATTTGCGTTCCAGTTTTCTACATGATAATTTATGAGCTCTAATTTCTTCTGTAAACCATGGGGTGCGCCTTTTAGGGGCCCTTTTTTGCTTTAGCGGTGCTATACTATCAATAATTTTCGCAGATTTTCACAAAACTTTGTGTTGCCATGAGTTCCCGGCGAGAAGACAAAAGCTGTCTTTGAAACTACCAAGCAAAAGGCTTGTAAAACTCCACTGTGTAGGATGGGGAGCAACATGAAGGTGTTCTGTTTCTTTCATGTATTGTAATCAACAGAAATATATTGTCTTGACCCACAAACTACAAAGCGAAGAGGAAGCAGGACCTGACTGCCCTCCAGGGACCTCTTCTTTGAACTGTTTTACGACCTTTTCTTTGAACTGTTTTGTAATCAAAGGCGATGGCAGTTTACGACCCCCCTCCCTTAGAAACAGCTGTTGCCATGTAATCAGGGAAAGTCCAAATAAAAGAAGGAGGCGTACAATTTTTCGCCAGAGCGTGATGGAGACTGTTCAAGAGTACAGCCCAGACGTCTCTCCTCAATTGAGCCAAGTTTAATTCTGTTTCGGTTTAATTCTTTGCTTCTTGTCCTGTTTAATAGATGTCATCAGTGTTTGAACCTGACATTCCTAATAAAGACATTGACGTGACCAACTCAAACAAACAAACTAAAGTAATGGAAAATTTCTTAAGCGCAAAAAATATGACTAAAGTGGTGAAGCTGTATTTTCATTTGGACTTATTTTTTTAACAGTTTAGTTAAGAAACATAATTATTAATTTAGTTTATTTTAGTGCAACACATTTGAATGTTGAAAAAAATGTCAGTTGTTTATTTTTCTAACCTAAGCCCTAACTATTTTTTTTATTTTTTTTGTTAAATAAATAATAATCTCTGTGATTAACACATGCTTCCATATCCTTTGACAAGTTTGTGAACTGTATGTAGGTTCGATAAAAATATTGAATACGATTATAATCAACAGTAAAATGACTAATTCAGTGTCAATATTTCAGTGGGCCCCAGGTCCCTCTGTAGTGGAAGAGTTGGGCCCCGAGGTCAAAAAATGTAAGAACCCCTCTGCCAACACAATCAAGATGTCATCAAAGGATCTTCAGTTGTCGTGGCAACAAGCTGCTGGTGTGCTAAGCGGTGACGTCTTTGACAGCAACACACTCACCTTATTGGGAACACCTGTAGTTGAGATCTAATACGAGAAAGACGTGTCATGCAGTGTCATGACGCAGGACAAAAAAAAACGAATGTATGACTCAATGTGGAGTCTCACCTCTGAGGGGGGGAGACGACTTGCGAAGAGGTGACGAAGACAGACGGGGGCAAGAAGGCGGCAGGCTGTAAATTCTAGCAACAGGCGTTGGACAAGTGAGGGCGGCCTTAACTAACGCATGTTCACTCTCTCATTCCAGCTGTCAGACTGATAGTAAACAGGAATAATCATGGCTGCAAGTGTGCGGGAGACTGTTAATGCGTCACTTTCTGGCTCTTTAAGCGGATTGGACATGCTGCTGGAACATCGCTCCCAATCTCACCACGCCATTGGTTACGCCGCGCCCGCGATCAATAATGTCAGTCGCTGGGTGTGCGATTTAAAGCACCAAACGCTCGACACACGTCTGGGGTTTTTTTTTTTGGGAATTACGTCGCGCTAACAAGGTTGCCGTATTTTTCCGGACCATAGGGCGCACCGGATTATAAGGCGCACTGCCGATGAGCGGGTCTAGTCAGGTCTATTTTCATACAAAAGGCGCATTCGAGGGGTCATATTATGATTTTTTTTGTACATGTAAAACACTTCCTTGTGGTCTACACCAGTGTTTTTTAACCACTGTGCCGCGGCACACTAGCATGCCGTGAGATACAGTCTGGTGTGTCGTGGGAGATTATCTAGTTTCACCTATTTGGGTTAAAAATACAAACCCTGTTTCCATATGAGTTGGGAAATTGTGTTAGATGTAAATATAAACGGAATACAATGATTTGTAAATCCTTTTTAACCCATATTCAGTTGAATATGCTACAAAGACAACATATTTGATGTTCAAACTGATACACATTTTTTTTTGTGCAAATAATCATTAACTTTAGAATTTGATGCCAGCAACACGTGACAAAGAAGTTGGGAAAGGTGGCAATAAATACTGATAAAGTTGAGGAATGCTCATCAAACACTTATTTGGAACATCCCACAGGTGAACAGGCAAATTGGGAACAGGTGGGTGCCATGATTGGGTATAAAAGTAGATTCCATGAAATGCTCAGTCATTCACAAACAAGGATGGGGCGAGGGTCACCACTTTGTCAACAAATGCGTGAGCAAATTGTTGAACAGTTTAAGAAAAACCTTTCTCAACCAGTTATTGCAAGGAATTTCACCATCTACGGTCCGTAATATCATCAACGGGTTCAGAGAATTTGTATTTTTTGCAAACCAGTAATTATAGTCTGCAAATGATGTGTTGCTGTTGAGTGTCGGTGCTGTCTAGAGCTCGGCAGAGTAACCGTGTAATACTCTTACATAGAGTAGCGAATTGCTTTGTAGATGTCGGAAACAGCGGTAGGCAGCGTGCAGGTAAAAAGGTGTCTAATGCGTAAACCAAAAATAAACAAAAGGTGAGTGCCCCTAAGAAAAAGGCATTGAGGCTTAGGGAAGGCTATGCAGAACGAAACTAGAACTGAACTGGCTACAAAGTAAACAAAAACAGAATGCTGGACGACAGCAAAGACTTACTATGTTGTAAAGACGGCGTCCACAAAGTACACCCGAACATGACGTGACAATCAACAATGTCCCCACAGAGAAGGATAAAAAGAACTGAAATATTCCATACATCCATCCATCTTCAACCGCTTATTCGGAATCGGGTCGCGGGGACAACAGCTCCAGCATAGAACCCCAGACTTCCCTCTCCAGAGCAACATTTACGACTTCCTCCTGGGGAATTCCGAAGCGTTCCCAGGCCAGAGAGGAGATGTAATCCCCCCCATCTGGTCCTTGGTCTGCCGCGGGGTCTCCTCCCAGTGGGACGTGCAACGAGGACCTCCCTAGGGAGACGCTCGTGAGGCGTCCGCACGAGATGCCCGAACCACCTAAGCTGGTTCCTTTCCAAGCAAAGGAGCAGCGGCTCTAGACTCCGAGTCTCTCTCGGGTGACTGAACTTCTCACCCTATCTTTAAGGGAGATGCCAGCCACCCTTCATTTCGGCCGCTTGAAATATTCTTGATTGCTAAAACAAAGTAGATGCGGGAAATGTCGCTCAAAGGAAGACACGAAACTGCTACAGGAAAATACCAAAAAATGAGAAAAAGCCACTGTGGAGGTCTCGTTCCTCCGGGTTCCTTGGACCACCAATGACGGACATGACAGGTTTGGCGATTTTGTTTATTTTTCAATAAACCTCCTTCTCTGGTCGCTTTTCAGCACTCGCCTCTTCTCCCCGTCTCGCTCTTCCGGTCTCTTTTCAGCCTTCCCCGTCTTCGTCTCCGTCTCGCTCTCGCTTCCGCTCGGGCTCGGGTTCCTTCTTGGCCATCCACTCCGACTTTACCAACCCCCTCCTTCCCGGCTGCTGCCCTTTTATACAGTGACAGGTGATGAGACAACTGCGCCCAGGTGGGTCATCTACGCACCTGTCGCCCATCTCGGAGCCGGCCCCGGCGCGCCCCGCCTCGCTGCGGGTCCGTAGGCCACGCCTCCTCACAGCCACCAAAATAGGAGAGCAAGACAAGAACTAAAACTCTACACACGGGAAAACACCAAAAAAGTCCAAATAAGTCAGCGGGTGATGTGACAGGTGGTGACAGTACACCTACTTTGAGACAAGAGCTATAATGATGCATGCTTGGTTATGGTTTAAATTCATATCCAACAATTGTGACGACGACTTTTTACTGTTTTGTTTTTTAATGATTTCTGCTGGTGGTGTGCCTTTGGATTTTTTCCAATGGAAAAAAAATGCGCTTTGGCTCAAAAAAGGTTGAAAAACAATGCTCTACAACACATGTACTGGTGATTGTTTGCTCAAAATGTTGCAGAAATTTACACTACTTTATATTAGAAATGGCAACAGCGGAGGATGAATGTCACATAACAAGAAGATAGAAAAAAAGAAGAAGCTTATCGACTACGGTGTTGCCACGGACTACAATTGCGAATTTTCAGGACTTATGCAGATCCCAAATACAGATCAGCAGGCACCGAATGGTAAGAAAAGTTGGTTTTGCATAATATTGCAAGACAAAACGCCAGATAATATGTCTTACCTTATACACACACCATAATAATACTAGTATGTTGAAGCACAGTACAATCCATCAAGTGGTGTGGCTTCATAGCTTACCAAAGTCGTACTAAAAACATTTTGACAGATTTTTGAGCGCCGTGTGTAATGTTCTATATTTTCAATGAAACCTTTAAGGTGTTGGTGTTGCTTACTGGCCTTATCTTGCAGTCTGCACGTATCTCTTATGTGTGACTGCCATCTACTGGTCACACTTATCATTACACCATGTGCAAAATAAAACAGCTTTGAGGTCGGTAAGTACAACCAGAATTATTCCGTACATTAGGCGCACCGGTTTATAAGGCGCACTGTCGATTTTGAGAAAATGAAAGGATTTTAAGTGTGCCTTATAGTCCAAAAAATAAGGTATGTTTTTGTAAACCAAAAGAGAGCGACTTTTGAAGAAAGACCAATTCCCACTCAAAAATACTGCAGTTGGATAGTAGTAATAGTAAATACCAAAAAACACACCAGAGCAGTGCTTCTCGATTATTTTCTCTCATGAAATAATTTTTTTCATGACCCCCCCCCCCCCCCCTTGATATTTATTTTTACCACACACTTTGTGAGCTACATTCTTTATATAATCACCTTAATATCAAAGCAGATGAATGCACTGAGTGGAGATCACATCTGCAACATCAATTGCCATATAAAGTTTATAAACTCAATATGTCACATTTAAACAAGTCGGCTAAATCCTTTCCGGACTATAGGCTGCAGCGGTATGTAAGCCGCACCCACTACATTTTAGAAGAAAAAAAAGATGTTTTCTTATATTAGCTGAGCCGCACTGGACTATAAGCCACAGAGATATACGTTGTGAAATGAGATATTTGGATGGTCCCCTGCTGGCCCCACTATGGACTGGACTCTCACTATTATGTTAGATCCACTATGGACTGGACTCTCACAATATTAACTAGATCCACTATGGACTGGACTCGCACACTATTATGTTAGATCCACTATGGACTGGACTCTCACTATTATGTTAGATCCACTATGGACTGGACTCTCACTATTATGTTAGATCCACTATGGACTGGACTCTCACAATATTAACTAGATCCACTATGGACTGGACTCGCACACTATTATGTTAGATCCACTATGGACTGGACTCTCACTATTATGTTAGATCCACTATGGACTGGACTCTCCCACTATTATGTTAGATCCACTATGGACTGGACTCTCACTATTATGTTAGATCCACTATGGACTGGACTCTCACTATTATGTTAGATCCACTATGGACTGGACTCTCACAATATTAACTAGATCCACTATGGACTGGACTCGCACACTATTATGTTAGATCCACTATGGACTGGACTCTCACTATTATGTTAGATCCACTATGGACTGGACTCTCCCACTATTATGTTAGATCCACTATGGACTGGACTCTCACACTATTATGTTAGATCCACTATGGACTGGACTCTCACTATTATGTTAGATCCACTATGGACTGGACTCTCACAATATTAACTAGATCCACTATGGACTGGACTCGCACACTATTATGTTAGATCCACTATGGACTGGACTCTCCCACTATTATGTTAGATCCACTATGGACTGGACTCTCACACTATTATGTTAGATCCACTATGGACTGGACTCTCACTATTATGTTAGATCCACTATGGACTGGACTCACACTATTATGTTAGATCCACTATGGACTGGACTCACAATATTATGCTAGATTCACTATGGACTGGACTATCACATTATTAACTAGATCCACTATGGACTGGAGTCTCACACTATTATGTTAGATCCACTATGGACTGGACTCTCACACTATTATGTTAGATCCACTATGGACTGGACTCTCACAATATTATGCTAGATCCACTCGACGTCCATTGCACCGGTTGCCCACGGGGGGGGGGGCTCACCCACGGGGGGTTCACCCACATCTGCGGTCCTCTCCAAGGTTTTTCATTGTCATCCCACTGGGTTGAGTTTTTCCTTGCCCTGATGTGGGATCTGAACCGAGGATGTCGTTGTGTCTTGTGCAGCCCTTTGAGACACTTGTGATTTAGGGCTATATAAATAAACATTGATTGATTGATATTTACACATAAATATTTTGTAAATGTTTATTTACGTACCGTAATTGTTTCCAAACAGTGTCTGTAAACTGCTGATCAAACAAAACAGGAAAGTCAATGACGTCTTTATTCATCCGTCATGAGATGAATAAGATGTCATCCTTTCTAAGTAAGGTTCAAGATGTCTATCAGGATTCTTCTCCCATGTACTTTGTAAACACTTTGAGTTTGAACAGTTTCTCAAAGTGGATCGTTTTTAGTACTGCGGAGAATACATCTATTTTTAAGAGTGCTTTCTTTTTTCATAGTCATGTTTGAAGCAGCTAATATTTTCCCATGTGTACACTTTGTTCTTGTATCTTATGTCCGCAAGTAAACTCTTGTGCTTTACCTTGAAGGCGCTGGAATGTTGGGAGTATGATGTACTACCTTTTTTATCTTATCTGTATTAGAACAATGAGGCTGTATTCCTTTCTGGGCGGGTGGGGGCTGTTTTTGTACTTAATAAGATGTCTTTCATTTTGATTTTTAGACCGCTTCTAGATGCTGCTATTAACGCATTGTAAGGCTGGTCTCCTAAAGCTGTAGTAAAACTTAGTAATATTCCTATTCTGTCTTGATGGTCCTTCTTACTCAACGTACATGTCATCCGAAAGAATTTGGGATTGACCAGTGACGTTTATTCCCTGAGAGGAAGACTGGTCTGACGCATCAGTCCATTGTTAGATTTTTCCGCGTGAACCATTCCATAATTTAGCCGTTAGCGAAGAAAAATCCATAGATTAGCCGCACCTTTGTATAAGCCACAGGGTTCAAAGCGCGGCTTATACAGTAATTCTCGATGACTAAACATTTCAAATTATTACAAACTACTGTACATCAGTTTGAACGTTGTTTTATGACGCACAATGTTACGTTTTATATGAACACTCTCAACTTCAATGCAACTTGCCATGACTTTGTACATAAAGTCACATACAATCTACAACAAGCGACAAATAACGTAAATGATTGTGCTCGCATTTAGTGGCTGCTGTGACACCTCCATTGTCTGGAACTCGTATGGCTGCGGTAGTTGTGACCCCAAGATGCAGGAAACAGGAGGTCAAAGTGCAGGTAAGACTCTTCATTAAACTCAAAATAGGAGAAAGCAGTCATACATGTAAAGGTTCCAAACAAAGTCACAATCCTCCAGCACTGAGGAACAGGTGAGGCAGGCATAAATAGCAGCCTGATTGGCAACTGAAACCGGGTGTGCCAGGCTGCCAATCAGGGGCAGGTGAGGGAAACGAGCGCTCAGGGGAGAAAAGCAGGAAGGGGAACAAAAATAGGAGCGCCGACTGGAAACAAACCAGAAGTGAAGTGACAGATCGTCACATTCATGAACTGAACATCCTTTTAAATTTGGGCTCCATAACTGATATTGCTACATTAACGCTTGCTAAATATCTTTACTTTTGTTTTTCATTGCTGCAACAATACAAAAAAAAAAATCAGATTGTCGTCGCCGGTCCTTCCTCATTTCCTGCTGTAGTTACGGTGAGTCCAAAGATCATGTATGCTAGTGTTTTTCAACCTTTGAGCCGAGGCACATTTTTTTCATTGAAAAAATGCGGAGGCATACCAACCATGACTATTTAAGTTGTTGCTATCCTTCTTTGTGCGGACATTGTTGATTGCCATGTCAAGTTCGGGTGTACTTTGTGGACGCCGTCGCTTGTAAGTTTTTGCTGTTGTCCAGCATTTTGTTGTTATTTACTTTGTAGCCAGTTCAGTTTTAGTTTAGTTTTCCTTTATGTTGGGTTTTGTTAGTGTTCGCCGCTGTTTTGTGTTAGTTCCTGTCATGTGCTTTTATTTTGGTAGCCTTCCAGTTTTGTTGGTGTTTTTCCTGTGTATGCTAGTGTTTTTCAACCTTTTTTTGAGCCGAGGCATATTTTTTTCATTGAAAAAATGCGGCGGCATACCAACCATGACTATTTAAGTTGTTGCTATCCTTCTTTGTGCGGACATTGTTGATTGCCATGTCAAGTTCGGGTGTACTTTGTGGACGCCGTCGCTTGTAAGTTTTTGCTGTTGTCCAGCATTTTGTTGTTATTTACTTTGTAGCCAGTTTAGTTTTAGTTTAGTTTTCCTTTATGTTGGGTTTTGTTAGTGTTCGCCGCTGTTTTTTGTTAGTTCCTGTCATGTGCTTTTATTTTGGTAGCCTTCCAGTTTTGTTGGTGTTTTTCCTGTGTATGCTAGTGTTTTTCAACCTTTTTTTGAGCCGAGGCATATTTTTTTCATTGAAAAAATGCGGCGGCATACCAACCATGACTATTTAAGTTGTTGCTATCCTTCTTTGTGTGGACATTGTTGATTGCCATGTCAAGTTCGGGTGTACTTTGTGGACGCCGTCGCTTGTAAGTTTTTGCTGTTGTCCAGCATTTTGTTGTTATTTACTTTGTAGCCAGTTTAGTTTTAGTTTAGTTTTCCTTTATGTTGGGTTTTGTTAGTGTTCGCCGCTGTTTTTTGTTAGTTCCTGTCATGTGCTTTTATTTTGGTAGCCTTCCAGTTTTGTTGATGTTTTTCCTGTGTATGCTAGTGTTTTTCAACCTTTTTTTGAGCCGAGGCATATTTTTTTCATTGAAAAAATGCGGCGGCATACCAACCATGACTATTTAAGTTGTTGCTATCCTTCTTTGTGTGGACATTGTTGATTGCCATGTCAAGTTCGGGTGTACTTTGTGGACGCCGTCGCTTGTAAGTTTTTGCTGTTGTCCAGCATTTTGTTGTTATTTACTTTGTAGCCAGTTCAGTTTTAGTTTAGTTTTCCTTTATGTTGGGTTTTGTTAGTGTTCGCCGCTGTTTTGTGTTAGTTCCTGTTATGTGCTTTTATTTTGGTAGCCTTCCAGTTTTGTTGGTGTTTTTCCTGTGTATGCTAGTGTTTTTCAACCTTTTTTTGAGCCGAGGCATATTTTTTTCATTGAAAAAATGCGGCGGCATACCAACCATGACTATTTAAGTTGTTGCTATCCTTCTTTGTGTGGACATTGTTGATTGCCATGTCAAGTTCGGGTGTACTTTGTGGACGCCGTCGCTTGTACGTTTTTGCTGTTTTCCAGCATTCTGTTTTTATTTACTTTTGTAGCCAGTTCAGTTTTAGTTTAGTTTTCCATAGCCATTCCTATGTCACGGCTGATTACACCAGGTCGTGCCTTTATGTTGCGTTTTATTAGAGTTCTCCGCTGTTTTGTGTTAGTTCCTGTCATGTGCTTTTATTTTGGTAGCTCTTCCGGTTTGGTTGGTGTTTTTCCTGTGGCTGCTTCACTTTTGTCCCAGCGCATTTCCCCTCACCTGTTAAGACTATTTAAGTTGATCCTTTTTCTACCTTGGTTGTCGGGACATTGTTTGTTGATGCTGCTGTTATCTGGTGACTACAGACAATCTTTGTCATGCTGCGCTCTAGTGCGCTCCTACTTTGTGGACGCCGTCTGCTCCACATTTCATAGTAAGTGTTTTTTTGCTGCGTTCCAGCATTTTGTTTTATGTCTGTCATAGTCTGGCCGGTTAGGGCACTTCCCTTCTGCTCTAGCCTTTTGTTTTTGATTGTTCCATTAATAAATACCCCCTTTTTACTTTACGCTGCTACCTCGTTCATCTTCATCCCTAAAATCACGCGTCTCCCATGACGCACCGTTTATCATCCCTTGACACCCTAAGCTTCGATGCTCGGCTTTTGTTTATTTTTGTTTTAAGTATTGTTTACCTTTTTAACTGCACATTGTGTGTGTGTGTCTGTGTGTGTGTACGTGCATGTTTTGGCAGTTCACCTTGCCGCTGTTGTTGTGTTGTTTTGATAATAAGGCGATTGTTGATCCATTACCTCCTTGTTATGTTTGTTTGATTGATACATATGTACAGTATATACAGTATATGTGTGTGTGTGTGTGTATGAATATATATATATATTATATATATATATATATATACACTACCGTTCAAAAGTTTGGGGTCACATTGAAATGTCCTTATTTTTGAAGGAAAAGCACTGTACTTTTCAATGAAGATAACTTTAAACTAGTCTTAACTTTAAAGAAATACACTCTGTACATTGTTAATGTGGTAAATGACTATTCTAGCTGCAAATGTCTGGTTTTTGGTGCAATATCTACATAGGTGTATAGAGGCCCATTTCCAGCAACTATCACTCCAGTGTTCTAATGGTACAATGTGTTTTCTCATTGGCTCAGAAGGCTAATTGATGATTAGAAAACCCTTGTGCAATCATGTTCACACATCTGAAAACAGTTTAGCTCGTTACAGAAGCTACAAAACTGACCTTCCTTTGAGCAGATTGAGTTTCTGGAGCATCACATTTGTGGGGTCAATTAAACGCTCAAAATGGCCAGAAAAAGAGAACTTTCATCTGAAACTCGACAGTCTATTCTTGTTCTTAGAAATGAAGGCTATTCCACAAAAGTGTTTGGGTAACCCCAAACTTTTGAACGGTAGTGTATATATATATATTTGTTCAAATTTTGCATTCTTTTACTCCAGACCTAGGCAAATTAAGGCCCGGGGGCCGCATGCGGCTCGTTAATAGACTGTATTTATATTATTCACATGTGAATAATGCTGTATAATAGACTGTATTTATATTATTCACATGTGAATAATGCTGTATAATAGACTGTATTTATATTATTCACATGTGAATAATGCTGTATAATAGACTGTATTTATGTTATTCACATGTGAATAATGCTGTATACACTGTATTTATAATATTCACATGTGAATAATGCTGTATAATAGACTGTATTTATATTATTCACATGTAAAAAATACCTAAGTATTTATTGTTTATTGTGAGCGAACTGTGGTGCTGAATTTCCCCCAGGGATCAATAAAGTACTTTCTATTCTATTCTATTAAGCTTTTCAATCCGGCCCGCCGGACATTCCCATATATTTTTTTGAGATCTTTAATACGGAAACTGTAGCTGCCATTATGATGTGCAGTGATGTTTTCATATTACCCTAAGTCTTGAACTATACAAAGTATTTCAATGGTTGGAATCCGCGCTTTTGCATGATGCACTAGTTACTATGGTAATCTAATTAGTTACTACGGTAATCTAAGTCGCAGCAACTCAGATGAGGCACCAAGCAGTGTGGGTGGGGAGCGTTTCCACAGAGTGTTTCCAGAGCGGCCAGTCTGACAGGGACAGACGCGGAAGGAGATTTTTACAACAATGTTCTAAAGCTCAGTGATATATCAGATGTATCAGATTGTAGGTGGGGGTTTTTTTACCCTTCGCGTTCATATTTTGCTGTGTTTGTTGCATTTTTGTCGCGTTTCGCTTGATTGTAAAATATGTCGACCGAGAGGGGGTGTGACGTTCATATGTTGCCAATATTCAGTGTTTTATCGTTCGTAGTGAATATTGTAAATCCCACATTCTTTATTTTCATGTACATTCTGGGTGTCTCATTCAGTAAAAAAAATTTAAATGTACATTCCTTTTTTTAAGGCGGTCTGTCATAACGTTTTTAGCATTCAATCAGACATTATTGTGAGGTTTTGTATTAGTGTTCCTAAAAATAGATATATCGGCCCCCAGACACGTTTTTTTTTCTCTAAATTTGCCCCACAAGACAAAATAATTGCGCAGGCCTGTTTTACTCAAACAGGGACTTTAGTCGAGGCGAGAACCAATTATTCATTATTTACATTGTTTGTTACGGAGAACTGTGTTATTTGTTTTTGTAGATCATGCACCCGGCAACAATAGAAACCACGGTTTTATTGGGAGTAATTACGGTTATTTTTCACACCATATGTCTCATACTGTATGTAAGCCAGCTTAAAAGGAGGCAAACGAGTTCACAAGGCAGAAGGTGCGCCTACACACTCATTATTATGACACTCAGCTTTTTATTGTCATTACCCTGCGTAATGACAATAAAGCTGATTCTGATTCCGAACTGCAGGCAGCCAAGAGCTTGGAAAAAAAAAAAAAAAAAAAAGTGTCCCTGTGACTGAAAATGATTAGCTGGCTAAAGCTGTAATTGAGTTGGAAAGCGGGCTAAAAAACATGCAGTGTGTGTGTGTGTGTGTGTGTGTGTGTGTGTGTGTGTGTGTGTGTGTGTGTGTGCGCGTGTGTGTTTGCAATAACCTTCGTGCAAGTGGAAAAAGTACAACGGACTGACAGAGGACAATCAATAGGATACCAATCAAATACCAGCCCGAGCCATGATCAGCTACAATTGTCTGTAAATGAATGGACGGTTGTCATGACAACGCACCGGTCGCTGCCAGAAAGCAGCAGGGCAAGAAAGGATGGATTAGCGAATCGAGACGGACTCTTTTCCCTACTGGGCCTGGTCCAGTTGACTTTCTGCTGCCCGGGTTTTATCAAGAGCAAACCGCGGACACTGGGTTCGGCGTTTAGCACACACCGTCGCCTTGATCTGTGAGCGAACACGAGCGGTAAAGCATGCTGGTTCTGCGCCATGGTTATTGACGTCCCCGAACTATCATGCTGGTGATAGCGACAACAATGAATGTGAATCTGCGCTGACAATTTAGCATTGCTGAGCCACTCACTGTTCGTGGGGACGGCGCTACTTTCCTTTTTCTAGTAGCTGCACAAGTAGTAATATTGCCACTCCCTTGAATTGTAACACGTACATTTGTCCATTAATATTAATATTTGTTTAATATTAATGATAAATGGGTTATACTTGTATAGCACTTTTCTACCTTCAAAGTACTCAAAGCAGTATTTCCACATTCACCCATTCACACACACATTCACACACTGATGGCGGGAGCTGCCATGCAAGGCGCTAACCAGCACCCATCAGGAGCAAGGGTGAAGTGTCTTGCCCAAGGACACAACGGACGTGACTAAGAAAATCTTTTGCAGCAGTTATTGCTGAGCGAGGCAGCTCAGGGCTGACTCCAGATTGTTATTTACAAATATCAGCATGTGAAAGCATCCCATGATGTTAGCGGTAGCTTATTTTGGTCAAAAATAAAATTAATAATAATAATAAATAAAAATAAAAATATATATCATTGTTTTTTTCTTTTTATTGTTATTTATTTTGTGTTAAATTTAATTAAAACAATTGTTATTGTTATTTTGTTATTATTATTAATTTTGTTTTCAATTTAATAAAAAAAATATTATTTTTCTTTCTATTATTATTTATTTGGTTTTGAAGCAAATACTTCACAATGAAAACACGTACAAAATTAAAATAATACATATACAATATATATATATTAATATTGCTTTATAAATATTGCTTCTGCCATTCTAGTCACTGCCGTTGTGTCCTTGGGCAAGACACTTTAAGCACCTGCTCCCAGTGCCACCCACACTGGTTTGAATGTAGCTTGAATGTAGATAATGGGTTTCACTATGTAAAGTGCTTTGAGAGAAAATATAATTGACTAATTCACATGTTACATTTTTTATATCCATAAAAGAGTGGAACTTATTTACTCCCACCATTTATTCATAGATTAACTATACCAATCTCTCTTGTCATTATCTATACAATGATTAATTTGCTGGTCTTATTTTAATATATTATTCATAATATGTTTTTCTAATTTTGACACAAAAATACATACCTGTACATATATAGGCATATACAAATACTAAATGATGATAACACCAACAAATAATAAATAAATAATATAATATATATCATATATATATATATATATATCAGTATGTATATATAATGTGTATATATATATATATATATATATATATATATATATATATATATATATATATATATATATATATATATATATATATATATATATATATATATATATATATATATACTACCGTTCAAAAGTTTGGGGTCACCCAAACAATTTTGTGGAATAGCCAATGAGCAAACACATTGTACCATTAGAACACTGGAGTGATAGTTGTTGGAAATGGGCCTCTATACACCTATGTAGATATTGCACCAAAAACCAGACATTTGCAGCTAGAATAGTCATTTACCACATTAGCAATGTATAGAGTGTATTTCTTTAAAGTTAATACTAGTTTAAAGTTATCTTCATTGAAAAGTACAGTGCTTTTCCTTCAAAAACAAGGACGTTTCAATGTGACCCCAAACTTTTGAACGGTAGTGTGTATATATATATATATATATGTATATATATATATATATATATATATATATATATATATATATATATATATATATATATATATATATATATATATATCAGTATGTATATATATATATATATATATATATATATATATATATATATATATATATATATATATATATCTATCAGTATGTATATATATGTGTATGTATATATTATTGCTAAAACAGATGTTTTTTGTTCACATGTGAACAAAAAACAAGGTTACATTGTGTTGTTACATTGTGGAGTAGAGTAGTAGTTGTTATGAAAAAAAAAAATCTGAAAGTGCACATGTAAGAGGGTGGTTCGATCCATAAATTGGTGGTGTCGACAATAAAGGTAACATCAGTATACGATCGATACTAGACTGATTAAGTAGATATTTTAAATTTTTTTAAATCTTCTTTTGTTTGTTTTTGTTCATGTCTACAAATTTGGGGAATAATTCCTTGGACACAGGAGGACAAAAAGCATTTAAAAGAGGAGTAAATAGTAGATTTTGTGTAGGTATTGTGTACTATTCACTTTGTTTTGCTCAAACAATTGTATGGTATGAAAAAATATCAGGAAGTAGTTTAAATAGTGTGTTTAATGTATTTTTCGGAGTATAAGTCGCACCGGCCGAAAATGCATAATAAAGAAGGAAAAAAACATATATAAGTCGCATTTTTGGGGGAAATTTATTTGATAAAACCCAACACCAAGAATAGACATTTGAAAGGCAATTTAAAATAAATAAAGAATAGTGAACAACAGGCTGCAGAAGTGTACGTTATATGACCCATAAATAACCAACTGAGAACGTGCCTGGTATGTTAACGTAACATATTATGGTAAGAGTCATTCAAATAACTATAACATATAGAACATGCTATACATTTACCAAACAATCTGTCACTCCTAATCGCTAAATCCCATGAAATCTTAAACGTCTAGTCTCTTACATGAATGAGCTAAAAAATATTATTTAATATTTTACGCTAATGTGTTAATAATTTCACACATAAGTCGCTCCTGAGTATAAATCGCACCCCCGGCCAAACTATGGAAAAAACTGCGACTTATAGTCCGAAAAATACGGTAAATGCTGTCAACAGCACTCACCATAAGTAAATAAATAAAACAATTACAGTTAACACATGTGATCGGTATTGGTAGTGACATCGGCAGATGTCTTGTCGGCCGTACGCTGAAGACAGGGGACGCCGTGGCTCGGTTGGTAGAGGGTTCCAGGTTCGATCCTCGCTAGGGACTTTGGGCAAGACTCTTTACCCACCTGTAACCACCCACACTGGTTTAAATGTAACTTAGATATTGGGTTTCACTATGTAAAGCCCTTTGAGTCACTGGAGAAAAGCGCTATATAAATGTAATTCACTTCACACACGGGTGATCTGTATGGGAATGGGCAGCATAAATCCCTGATCGGAACGTCCCTAATTAATATTACCTACTTTCACACACATTATGTCAGCATGCGTCCCCTGTGTAATAAAGCATGTGACACGAGACAAAGATTCAATCATTCCATACACACACACACACACACACACACACACAGACACACACACTGAGCCTGCGATGTGTTGTAGGCCGCACGCTGAAGACAGAAGGACACACACAGTAACAATGAAGGACAGCTGACGTTGTTGTAGTTGTCACACACACACATACTGGTTATCATTTGGAATGGGGACCAAGTTTTTTGATCATCACTTGTGGGGACCACCCTTTCTACAGGTTGTGGAGGCATAAAAAAATGAGGTCAAATGGCCACTGCCCAGTTAGCTCATACACGTCTTTAAATCTCTGGATTGATGAAGTAATGTGCTGATCATTCTTACTGGGGGACCCTGGGGGAAAAAGAGTTCATATGGTTTATGGGGACCAATTTAAATAATTTTGCATAATTCACACAAATTTGTACGTGACTACTGAGGATCATTTAAAAAAAAAAAAAAAAAAAGTTCAAATGAAATATGACATGATCCTCAGAATACAGCACTACAGCCAGGGACGTGCACATGATTATAGAGGGGCAGGGGCTCAAAGTCAGAAAAGGGCAGGAATTTTTTTTTTGGTCCTTTACACAATATGGAAATTAATGTAAAATTAAATTTGCTAATAGGAAGCTAACTACTTAGCTGTGTGTCCTTTGTAGGTAAAAGTGATTGCCATTTCTTTTGTGTCAACAAATTATGGTCATAATGAGTTAATTCACATTATCATAGGCTTGGAAGACATGAAAAGCAACAAAACACTGGTTTATTATTAGGCTATTTATTGTTAAAGATAAGCACTTTAATATTGAACATTGAACAGTGCAACATGAACTTTGAAAAAAAATACAAAAATAAATACCCAAATGGAAAAAACTTCAATGTAAAAATATGTCCTTCTTCCCTTAACTTGATGAAAACACCATCAAGTTGTAACTTATGGTCTTTCCCACTTAATGCTCAGACTAAACAACTGAAACGCAACACAGGGCCAAAAATATGGACCAGGGGCCAGTAGAGGGCTGTATCCTTTCTTTTTTTGGCATTGTGCTGCAGGCATAATCAACATGAATCAAGTTTAAATACAGATGGTAATATTCCTAACAGATAACCTACATCTTATATCCCCAGAATGCTGAAATTATTATTATTAATAATAATAATAATAATAATTATTATTATTATCATTATCATTATTCTTATTCTTATTATTGTTATTATTATCATTATTATCATTACTATTATTTTTTTAACCCACACAGTAATAGCAAAGTCACAATAAACTTTATATCTAAAACCCTACTGTGAGAAAAATGTGATCCGCCGTAAACACAGTGCATTTTATTTTGAAAATTAACCCGGTGTTTTATTTTGTATTTTGTTCACTACTTCCTGTCCCGCACGATCCGCTCTGCTCTGTGCGGACTTGATGCGCCGTGCTCCGACGTCCGGCAAAAACAGAAGCTGACACATTGAATAATAGAATAATACAGCGTTTTTCTGAATATTACCCATATTAGATGCTGAATAAGTGGACAGCGACTAGACCAGGGGTGTCAAACTCATTTTAGATCGGGGGCCACATGGAGAAAAATCAACTAACAAGTGGGCCGGACTGGTAAAATCACGGCACGATAAGTTAAAAATAAAGACAACTTCAGATTGTTTTCTTTGTTTAAAAATAGAACAAGAACAAATCCTGTTTTTTTTTTGGTTTTTTTTACAATTACCTGTTGCCGTTAATAGTATAGATACTTTATTTGTTGTTATTTATATTTTCTGAATAAATTATGTAATAATGTTCATCAGTCAACTCACTGGTGTTAATGTCCAATCTATCAAGATAAAAAAATGCTATCAAAATCAAATTACAGTGTGTTATTTATGTAGTTTGATCATTTTCCTTGACTGATACTGTCATAGGTGCCGATCTACATTTCTGCCAGTGGGTGCTCGGTGTGTGTGTATTAAAATACCGTACGTTTGACACTCCTGACCTAGTGGTAGGCCAAAGAAACAATATTTTATCACAACATCCGGTTTCGGTTTCTAATTAAGAAGACCACATTTTCGGTGCATCACTTGTTAATAGTGCCCGAATAATAGGCACTATTACACATGTTCAGTGGCCTTGTGGTTAGAGTGTCCGCCCTGAGATCGGTAGGTCGTGAGTTCAAACCCCGGCCGAGTCGTACCAAAGACTATAAAAATGGGACCCATTACCTCCCTGCTTGGCACTCAGCATCAAAGGTTGGAATTGGGGGTTAAATCACCAAAAATGATTCCTGAGCGCGGCCACCGCTGCTGCTCACTGCTCCCCTCACCTCCCAGGAAGTGAACAAGGGGATGGGTCAAAAGCAGAGGATGAATTTCACCACACCTAGTGTGTGTGTGACAATCATTGGTACTTTAACTTTAATACAAATAATTGCTATTGTGACATCCAGTGGACACATTTAGAACAGCAGTTTCTTTCATTCAAAAATTTCAGGTACATTTTCATACTTTGCAAACTCATCCCGCGGGCCGGATAAAATTGTCCGCGGGCCTGATCCGGCCCTCGGGCCGTACGTTTGACACCCCTGGACTAGACCATAACTCACAGGTTCAAGTTGCTCCACTGTCACGTCTCAGGGGCGCAGTAACTTGGCTCGCTCTCCTCTCACTTACTCACACTCGCCCTCTCTCTCTCTCTCTCTCTCTGGCGGAAGAGGCAGGCTCAAACAACCCGGTATTACAAGAAAACGTGGAGTTTTTGTACCGCTGTTTTTTTTTTTTACATATCTGACAGGAATTTATTAATGTTGTTTAAAGGAAAAAAACAAACAAAAAAACACACACACAGGCAGAGGGCACTTTTTAAGACGAGGCAAAAAAGGGCCCTATGTGTGCACGTGCCTGACTACAGCTGTCCACTTATAGCAGGCATGTCCAAAGTGTGGCCCCCGGCTAATTTGTTAACGGCCCCCGGCACATTTTGCAAATACTACAATAAAAAGGTAAAACATGAAAAAGTGTAATAAAAGAGTAACAGGTGAAATGTAACAAGAAAAAGTGGCAATGTTGACACTAATAACACAAAGCTGCCATGCGGACTGTTATTGACCTATTGAAGGCTCCAATTACTTCACTGGAACAATTCCACTTTGAAATATTTTGTGTGAAACAAAGTTTTCTTTCACAAAAAGGGCAACAAACAAAAAAAAAAGAAAAAGTTATAAAATCTTATAATCAACAGATCTACAGACTTAAGCGTTAATAGTAAAAAAAAAAATAGAAATGTGGCTTTTTTTCAACACTTATTCTTTTTATTTTTTTATTGTTATGAATTATTGACCTATTTAAGGTTCCAATTACTTCACATCAAATATTCTAGTTGTTGTTTTGGGGGGGAAATGTTGCATAGTTTGTTATAAGAATTAGCATGTCACAAAACATGAAGTACACGTTTGTGTATTTATGGACTAAGCACATCATATAAAAAGATGATTCTTAGTTTTTGTTATAATTAGGGTCCAATAAGCCCAAATAGCAAAGAGAAATTAAAAAAAGCATGTAAACAAACAGCTTGGGCCTTAAGATTAACACTCACAAGTATAAAACTACTTTTTTAAAGTAACAATTTCTTACTTCAAGCATGAAAAAAATATATCTATATGTCAAGATAATGGCACTAGCATTTACCTAATTTAAGAATATTTTTCAACATATTGAGCAAAAAGGTCTCTTTTTTTTTTTTTCTACCAAGAAAAGTGCACTTGTTATTAGTGAGAATATACTTATTTTAAGGTATTTTCGGGTTCATTGAGGTCAGCTAATTTTACTTGTTTTGGAAAGTCTTGACAAGCTGAATTTTCTTGTTCTATTGGCAGATAATTTTGCTTAGTTCAAATAAAATACCCTTCATTTTTGTATGTTTTTTTCTTGTTTTTGAACACTGACTTTTTGCAGTGTAGTTTTAACTAAGGATGGATACCATACAGAATCACAGTACTGTCAATGCCAGGATAACAAATGTTTCACTTTTCACTTAGTCAGATCCATTCTGAAGATGACTATCATTTAAAAAGGTTTCCCTTTTAGGGGACCTGTTTTTTTGTCCCCATACCGTCAGAGGTCCCCTAAAGGTGACTGTGTAAACAGAGCGATGTCCCCATTAAGTGAGCATTGCCAGAACACACACACGTTCACATATCACGCTGTAGAATATGGATGGATGGGTATTTCCATATGGAATCATGTGACAGTTAGAGGGTGACGTGCACACGTCGCTGTAAGAAGGGAATTACTGGCGTCATCCATCCATCCATTTTCTACCGCTTGTCCCTTTTGGGGTCGCGGGGGGCGCTGGAGCCTATCTCGGCTACAATCGGGTGGAAGGCGGGGTACACCCTGGACAAGTCGCCACCTCATCGCAGGGCCAACACAGATAAACAGACAACATTCACACTCACTTTCACACACTAGGGCCAATTTAGTGTTGCCAATCAACCTATCCCCAGGTGCATGTCTTTGGCATTACTTTAGGAAATGACCTGCGGCTAACTAGTGTTCAGTGCGTGCCAAACACCTGCAACACTTTTCTGTTTTGGGAATCAACCTGATTAGCCAACCACAAACACTTCAGTGTTACTGGAGTTATTTTTAAACATATTACACTAACGTCGCTAACACAACAGTTGTTGTCTATTGCCGGGACTTTATAATTGTTTCAGATGGAGGAGCATCCACTTGAACGCCACACCTCAAATAGACACATTTTTGGTACCACTAGACCGGGGGTCGGCAACCCGCGGCTCTAGAGCCGCATGAGGCTCTTTAGCGCCGCCCTAGTGGCTCTCTGGAGATTTTTCAAAAATGTATGAAGAATGGAAAAAAATGAGGGGAAAAAAAAAATCCATTTTTTTGTTTTAGTATGGTTTCTGTAGGAGGACAAACATGACACAAACCTCCCTAATTGTTATAAATCAATCTGTTTATATTAAACATGCTTCACTGATTCGAGTATTTGGTGAGCGCCGTTTTGTCCTATTAATTTTGGCGGTCCTTGAACTCACCGTATTGTTTGTTTCCATGTATAACTTTCTCCGACTTTCTAGGACGTGTTTTATGCCACTTCTTTTTCTGTCTCATTTTGTCCACCACACTTTTAACGTGCGTGAATGCACAAAGGTGAGTTTTGTTAATGTTATTGACTTGTGTGGAGTGCTAATCAGACATATTTGGTCACTGCATGACTGCAAGCTAATCGATGCTAACATGCTATTTAGGCTAGCTATATGTACATATTGCATCATTATGCCTCATTTGTAGCTATATTTGAGCTCATTTAGTTTCCTTTAAGTCCTCTTAATTCAATGTATATCTCATGACACACTATCTGTATGTAATATGGCTTTTAATTTGTTGCGGCTCCAGACCGATTTGTTTTTGTATTTTTGGTCCAATATGGCTCTTTCAACATTTTGGGTTGCCGACCCCTGCACTAGACACATACATCACCTCATAATGTGACTTCAAATGTGCAATAAGCAAAACGTCATATTTCCTCAAATATTGGCCTATTGGATGCCACATGCAATCATCCAATTGAAAGAAATGCCACACCTCAAATTTACAGTACATTTTAGATTTTTTTTGTTTTTTTGTTATTACATCGCATTACGCAAGTTATATGTTCAGAAGATAAATGCGTAACAAATAAAATACCATATTTTCTCAATTAGTAGCTTATTGACTGTCGAACACGATCATCCACCTAAATTAGGGGTTCCCACACTTGTTCAGCATGCAAGCTACTTTTTAAATAGAGAAGTAAAAAAAAAAAATATATATATATATATATATATATATATATATATATATATATATATATATATATATATATATATATATATATATATATATATATATATATATATATATATACACTACCGTTCAAAAGTTTGGAGTCACCCAAACAATTTTGTGGAATAGCCTTCATTTCTAAGAACAAGAATAGACTGTCGAGTTTCAGATGAAAGTTCTCTTTTTCTGGCCATTTTGAGCGTTTAATTGACCCCACAAATGTGATGCTCCAGAAACTCAATCTGCTCAAAGGAAGGTCAGTTTTGTAGCTTCTGTAACGAGCTAAACTGTTTTCAGATGTGTGAACATGATTGCACAAGGGTTTTCTAATCATCAATTAGCCTTCTGAGCCAATTGTACCATTAGAACACTGGAGTGATAGTTGCTGGAAATGGGCCTCTATACACCTATGTAGATATTGCACCAAAAACCAGACATTTGCAGCTAGAATAGTCATTTACCACATTAGCAATATATAAAGTGTATTTCTTTAAAGTTAAGACTAGTTTAAAGTTATCTTCATTGAAAAGTACAGTGTTTTTCCTTCCAAAATAAGGACATTTCAATGTGACCCCAAACTTTTGAACGGTAGTGTATATATATATATATATATTAGGGATGTCCGATAATATCGGACTGGCGATATTATCGGCCGATAAATGCTTTAAAATGTAATATCGGAAATTATCGGTATCGGTTTCAAAGTTATTGGTATCGGTTTCAAAAAGTTAAATGTATGACTTTTTAAAACGCCGTTGTGTACACGGCACTTCCTTTGCGTGCCGGCCCAGTCACATAATATACGGCTTTTCACACACACAAGTGAATGCAAGGCATACTTGGTCAACAGCCATACAGGTCACACTGAGGGTAGCCGTATAAACAACTTTAACACTGTTACAAATATGCGCCACACTGTGAACCCACACCAAACAAGAATGACAAACACATTTCGGGAGAACATCCGCACTGTAACACAACATCAACACAACAGAACAAATACCCAGAACCCCTTGCAGCACTAACTCTTCCGGGACGCTACAATATACACACCCCGCTATCCCCTACCCCACCGCCCCCCCAACCCCGCCCACCTCAACCTCCTCATGCTCTCTCAGGGAGAGCATGTCCCAAATTCCAAGCTGCTGTTTTGAGGCATGTTAAAAAAAAAAGCACTTTGTGACTTCAATAATAAATATGGCAGTGCCATGTTGGCACTTTTTTCCTTAACTTGAGTTGGTTTATTTTGGAAAACCTTGTTACATTGTTTAATGCATCCAGCGGGGCATCACAACAAAATTAGGCATAATAATGTGTTAATTCCACGACTGTATATATCGGTATCGGTTGATATCGGAATCGGTAATTAAGAGTTGGACAATATCGGAATATCGGATATCGGCAAAAAAGCCATTATCGGACATCTCTAGTATATATATATATATATATATATATATATATATATAAATATATATATATATATATATATATATATATATATATATATATATATATATATATATATATATATATATATATATATATATATATATATATATATATATTTTTTTTTTTGGTATTTATTTATTTTTTTGTATTGCTAAAACAGACATTTTTTGTTAACGGTGTTTAATAAAAATATAAGCATGTTTAACGCATAAGGATTCCCTTCTTTCACGTAAACAAGAATATAAATTGGTGTTATACCTTATTCTGATAACTTGCATTGATTGGAATCCGAATTAAATCACAGTCCTCCTCTCTTTCCAATACCACATGAACGTGGTAGTTTTTTAGCTTTTTATCTGTCCAGCTTCCATACTGTTTTTTTATACCCTTTACAAGAAATACATTGGAGTTAACTCCGTAGCTCACTACCTTGTGTGCGCTAGTTTTTTGAGACCCTTATTTTCTTAGCGCAGGCAGGACGGAGCAGCACTTTTATTTTGAAGACAGGAACTGTGCAGTAGGTCTTTACAGCAGGTACGGCGCGAGAGTCTGTTAAAACACAAAGTTCTCGCGTTCCTGCCGGTCGTTTTTTTATTTGATTTGTTTTATTCATACTCATCTCGCAGCCGCCAAGTGATGACAGTGACGTCATAGTGAAGATTTATTTTTAGGTGTACTTTTTTTTTAAAATGCCTGGCTGGTGATCAGCCGGTCACTCGCTATAGACCTATTATGGGCACCCCTGACCTAAATAAACACCAAACCTCAAACAAACGCTACATTATATATATACAACACATCATTGCAAAAGCTAAATGTCCTGAAGATTAATGTGCAATAATTTAATTACCATATTTCCTGAAATAGTGTCTTAATGACGGTCCAACACAATAATCCACTTCAATAAACACCAAACCTCAAAGAAACGTCACATTTGTGGGATTTTTAGCGCAACTTTTGCTATGACGCCTCATTGCACGAGTGAAATGGGAGCGCCTGTGCCAGCAACTTGAGGGTTCCAGGTTCGAATCCGGCTTCCGCCATCCTTGTTATGGCCATTGTGCCCTTGGGCAAGACACGTCCCCCTTGCTCCTGATTGGTCGTGGTTGCATGGCAGCTTCTGCAATCAGTGTGTGAATGTGACGTATTGTTATTCAAGGTATAGTATATAAATACTGACCATTTATTGAATGCAATCATCCACTTACATAGATGCCACACCTCAAACACACACCACATTTCAGGGTATTTTTGGACAAGTCAAACGTCCAGAAGACCAATGTGCAATAATCAAAATATCCTATTTCCTCAAATAATGACGTTTTAGATGCCATAACAATCATCTACTTAAATAAAAACCACATCTCAAACATACGCACATGTTGGTGCCCTTGGCTTTGTTATCAAACATGATTTCACAAGTTAACTCTTTTGGATGCCATAACAATCAACCACCTAAATAAACACCACATCTCAAATATATTTTTTGCACAACAAGGCTTTGTTATCAAACTTGATTCGACAAGTTAATTACCCAGAAAGCCATTGTGCAATAATAAAAATACCATATTTCCTCTAATAGTGGCACATTGACTGTCAAACACAATCATCCACTCATATAAAGGCCACACCTCAAACTAGCACAACATTTTGTTAGTTTTTTCACACCTCTAGGCTTTTCTCTGACACCTGATTGCATAAGTTAAATCGCTAAAAGGCATATTTCCTCAAATAATGATCTTTTGGATGTTCAGAAGATCAACGTGCAGTAAACAAAAAACACCATATTTCCTCAAATAATGGCCTTTAAGAGGCCACAACAATCATCCACTCAAATAAACGCCAGACTTTAAACATAAAGTTAATATCCAGAAGACTAATGTGCAATTTTTAAAATACCGTATTTCCTAAAATAATGACATTTTAGAAGTAATAGCAATCATTCGCTTAAATCGCCACACCTCAAACAAACACTACTTTTTTCCTTGTACCACTCGGCTTACACATGACACCTGATTCCATAAGTTAAATGTCCAGAAGACAAATGTGACATATACAAAATACCATATTCCCTCAAATAATGGCCTTTTAGAAGCAATAACAACCATCTACTCATATAAATGCCACACCTTAAACACTATACTTTTTTGTACCACTCGGGTTCACTATGACACCTAATTACATAAGTTAAATGTCTAGAAGACAACTGTGACATATACAAAATACCACATTTCCTCAAATAATGGCCTTTTAGAAGCGATAACAACCATCTACTCAAATAAATGCCACACCTTAAACAAACGCTGTATTTTTTTTGTACCACTGTGTTTTGCTGTGACACTTGATTTCATAGGCGAAATGTCCAGAAGACAAATGTGCCATATACAAAATACCATATTTCTTCAAATAATTACCTTTTACAATGATCCACTCAAATAAATCGCCATACCCCCGACAAACACTACTTCTTTCTTTTAACCATTCGGCTTTGCTATGACACCTGATTCCGTAAGTTGAATGTCCGGAAGACAAATGTGTCATATACAAAATACCATATTTCCTCAAATAATGACATTTTAGAATTAATAGCAATCATTCACTTAAATCGCCACACCTCAAACAAACACTACTTTTTTCCTTGTACCACTCGGCTTTCACATGACACCTGATTCCATAAGTTAAATGTCCCGTAGACAAATGTGCCATATACAAAATACCATATTTCCTCAAATAATGGCATTTTAGAGGTGATAATAATCATCTACTCAAAATAAATGCCCCACCTCAAACAAATTACATCTTTTTTTTTGTACCACTCGGATTTGCTATGACACCTGATTCCATGAGTTAAATCTCTAAAAGGCATATGTGCAAATACCATATTGCCTCAAATAATGATCTTCTGGATGTTCAGAAGATTAATGTGCAGTAAACAAAAAACACCATATTTCCTCAAATAATGGCCTTTAAGAGGCCACAACAATCATCCATTCAAATAAACGCCACACATTAAACATCAAGTTAATATCCAGAAGACAAATGTGCAAAATTTTAAATACCGTATTTCCTCAAATAATGACATTTTAGAAGTAATAGCAATCATTCACTTAAATCGCCACACCTCAAACAAACACTACTTTTTTCCTTGTACCACTCGGCTTTCACATGACACCTGATTCCATAAGTTAAATGTCCCGTAGACAAATGTGCCATATACAAAATACCATATTTCCTCAAATAATGGCATTTTAGAGGTGATAATAATCATCTACTCAAAATAAATGCCCCACCTCAAACAAATTACATCTTTTTTTTGTACCACTCGGATTTGCTATGACACCTGATTCCATGAGTTAAATCTCTAAAAGGCATATGTGCAAATACCATATTGCCTCAAATAATGATCTTTTGGATGTTCAGAAGATTAATGTGCAGTAAACAAAAAACACCATATTTCCTCAAATAATGGCCTTTAAGAGGCCACAACAATCATCCATTCAAATAAACGCCACACATTAAACATCAAGTTAATATCCAGAAGACAAATGTGCAAAATTTAAAATACCGTATTTCCTCAAATAATGACATTTTAGAAGTAATAGCAATCATTCACTTAAATCGCCACACCTCAAACAAACACTACCTTTTTCCTTGTACCACTCGGCTTTCACATGACACCTGATTCCATAAGGTAAATGTCCCGTAGACAAATGTGCCATATACAAAATACCATATTTCCTCAAATAATGGCATTTTAGAGGCGATAATCATCTACTCAAAATAAATGCCCCACCTCAAACAAATTACATCTTTTTTTCTACCACTCGGATTTGCTATGACACCTGATTCCATGAGTTAAATCTCTAAAAGGCATATGTGCAAATACCACATTGCCTCAAATAATGATCTTTTGGATGTTCAGAAGATTAATGTGCAGTAAACAAAAAACACCATATTTCCTCAAATAATGGCCTTTAAGAGGCCACAAGAATCCTCCACTTAAATAAATGCCACACTTTAAACATGAAGTTAATATCCAGAAGACAATTGTGCAATATTTAAAATACCGTATTTCCTCAAATAATGACATTTTAGAAGTAATAGCAATCATTCACTTGAATCGCCACACCTCAAACAAACACTACTTTTTTCCTTGTACCATTCGGCTTTCACATGACACCTGATTCCACAAGATAAATGTCCCGTGGACAAATGTGCCATATACAAAATACCATATTTCCTCAAATAATGGCATTTTAGAGGCGATAACAATCATCTACTCAAAATAAATGCACTACCTCAAACAAATTACATATTTTTTTGTACCACTCGGATTTGCTATGAAACCTGATTCCATGAGTTAAATGTCCAGAAGACAAATGTGTCCTATACAAAATACCATATTTCCTCAAATAATGTCATTTTAGAAGTAATAACAACCGTTCACTTAAATCGCCACACCTCAAACAAACACTACTTTTGTCCTTATACCACTCGGCTTTGCTATGACACCGGATTCCATGAGTCAAATGTCCAGAAGACAAATGTGTCATATACAAAATACCATATTTTCTCAAATAATGGCCCTATAGAGGCAATAACAATCATCTACTTAAATACACGCCACACCTCAAACAAACACTACATCTTTTTTTGTACCACTCGGCTTTCATGAGACACCTGATTCCAAAAGTTAAATGTCCAGGAAACAAATGTGCCATATACAAAATACCATATTTCTTCAAATAATTACCTTTTAGAGGTGATATCAATCATCTATCAAGTAAATCGCCATACCTCCAACAAACACTACTTCTTTTTTTTAACCACTCTGCTTTGCTATGACACCTGATTCCATAAGTTAAATGTCCAGAAGACAAATGTGACATATACAAAATACCATATTCCCTCAAATAATGGCCTTTTAGAAGCAATAACAACCATCTACTCAAATAAATGCCACACCTTAAACACTATACTTTTTTGTACCACTCGGGTTCACTATGACACCTAATTACATAAGTTAAATGTCTAGAAGACAACTGTGCCATATACAAAATACCACATTTCCTCAAATAATGGCCTTTTAGAAGCGATAACAACCATCTACTCAAATAAATGCCACACCTCAAACAAACGCTGTATTTTTTTTGTACCACTGTGTTTTGCTGTGACACTTGATTTCATAGGTGAAATGTCCAGAAGACAAATGTGCCATATACAAAATACCATATTTCTTTTTTATGGTCCCCGGGACCCCTAAAGGTAACATAAATAAAAAATGCATATATTTTGTTATGGTTTGAAAATGAAAAATATCAAAATGGCCCCCACATGCTTGAATTTTTCTGTGTGCGGCCCTCAGTGGAAAAAGTTTGGACAACCCTGGCTTACAGACAGACCCATTAACATCTGCCAACTTTATCTCCAGCGAGGTATCAAGTCGTCCAATCAAGCAAGTTGGGGACTTTTTCCACTAATAATGCAAATTAGTATATTTCTAGAGGTAAACCTGCACAATGTGACCAAAATATAGGGGTTGTGATGGTGAAAGACTTGACTACATCCAACAGAGAGGTGTTCCTTTTATTTAGGCCGGGGGTCAGCAACCCCTACTGGCTCCCTGGAGCATTTTTTTTTAAAAAGGATTGAAAATGGAAAACGATGGGGGGGGGGGGGGGAATACAAACAAACGCTACAGTTTGTTTACGTGTAAAATCTTCCACTCCTTCTTTGTCTCATTTTGTCCACCAAACGTTTTATGCTGTGCGTGACTGCACAAAGGTGAGCTTTGTTGATGTTATTGACTTGTTGGAGTGCTAATCAGGCATATTTGGTCACTGGATGACTGACATTATTGATCTTTTAGGGATCTAATTACTAAATACTGCATATTTCAGTTTTACTATAAAAAAAACTAAGTTGTTTTTGACAGAAAAGCCATAAAACATTTTTTTTTAATTTGTATTACTTTATATCAGGGGTCACCAACGCGGTGACCAGGTCGCCCGTAAGGACCAGATGAGTCGCCCTGTTCTAAAAAATAAATAAATAAAAAAAAATAAAAAAAATAAAAAAAAGTTTTATTTTTATATATTTTTTTAAAATTAAATCTACATAGAAAAAACACAAGATACACTTTCAATCAGTGCATCAACCCAAACAACCTCCCCCATGCACACTCATCCACACCCACTCACACAAAAGGGGTTATTTCTTTCTGCTACCAATATTCTGGTTCCCACAACATAGACAACACATCTGCAAGGGACACAGTCCCTGAAGCACACATGATTGTATAGGCTGCTGGTCCACTAACATTTTCATTAATTACTATTTTTTATGTAATTATTTTTATATTGTTTTACTTTCTTTTTTAGCCAAGAAAATGTTTTTTATTTATTAATCTTATTTTATTTTATTTTTTAAAAAAGGGCCTTATCTTCAACAGACCAGGTTGTCAATGAAATTAGATTTGCTTAAAGGGTTTTTTAAACCAGGCCCAGTCCAGATAATGTCCAAGTAGGACTCAGCAACACACACCTTCATTCATGTACACAGAAAAAAAATAGGGAACACAACAGATTGCATATAATTTATAAACAAAATTACATTTTCAAAATAAGCATTTATGTACAGTCCAGATTATGTCCAGGTCACTCAAATTAGGGAACACAACAACAGATATCATATAATCTATAAACATAATTATACTTTCAAAATAAGCCTTTGAGGACTTCTCATCTTTTTTTTAATGTTTTTTGGCATCATTATCGTTTTCAACCATGTAACTTTTTAAAGTTAGAAAATACTGAATAAATGTTTTAAAGAAAGTAATACTAAGTGAATATCTGTTTTTGGCCTTAAAAATAAACATTTTACCGAGTACTATAATTAAATTGACTAAATCATGATTGTCAATTAACTCTCCTAAAATAACAGAAACCACATTAAGCTTAATAAACAAACCAATCCTTAAACACATGTTTTCAACTTCCACCCAAAACAAAGACACAATATGACAATATCAAAACAAATGCAGGGTGGATTCAGGCTCCTGACAACAAAATCGGCAATCATCTGAGTCTGTCATATTCCATAATTTTAACATTTTCCCTGTGGGTAAGAAGTTATAAATAATTTTAATTTGAAAATAACGATTTTGCACATCGATAGTGGTTTTATAGATTAGTTTGAATATGGCATCCCATGGCAACGGGCAGTCAAAAAAGTCCTCCCATTTTCCATTTGTGTTGTATGAGGCAGCCTTCAAAGATTTCTTTATTAAATAAAAATTATATATTTTTCTATTTATTTTAGTTCCTTTTTGCCAACTAGAATTTCTTATTAGAGGTTTACAAACTAATAATTTAGTAGTTCCATAATTAATTATTTGTTTCCATCTTTTCCCAATTACTCCAGTTAGTTGATAAAATGAAAAGCTTGAGCAAGCATCACCATCAATAGCTCTAAATTCATCATACTTCATAATTTTACCATTCTCATTGATAATATCATTGACAAAAATGATTCCTCTTTCAAACATATTTTTCCAAAAGAAAGGTTTTCCATCTATTACAATATTAGAGTTCATCCATATTAACTGCTGCAAAATATCGTCTCTTTTTTCTGGCACATAAAATTGAAAACACCACTATGAGTGGATTGTTTCCTTTATGAACCCCGCCATGTTTCCCATCAGACTCTCTGGGAGGGGATCACTTGTAAAAAAGGATACAATTTCTTTTGATACAGTACCGGTACATGTTTTTTGTCCAACAGGACATTTGTGTACCACTCAATGTTTAAATACATCTTTGGAACAATTGATGCTTTTAAAGACAGACACATAGCTTCAAGGTTGAGAAGTTTCAGGCCCCCATATTCATACTCTTTGTACAAAACCTTTCTTTTAATCTTTTCTGGTTTGCCGTTCCAGACAAAATCGAAGACCCTCCGCTCATAAATCTTAAAAAAGTTTTGTGATGGAGCTGGTAATGACAAAAACTAATTAATAAATTGAGGAATAATTAACGAGTTGGCAATAGACATATTACCATACAAGGTTAGGGATTTCCCTTTCCATAATTGCATACTTTTGTCCAGCTTTCTTAGTCGATTATCATAATTTACTGAGCCTAGATCTTCCAGATTTTCTGGGACAACAACACCAAGTATGTTAACTGGTCCATCTGTCCACAAAACAGGCACTTTGCATTCCATTCGAAAGGACGTTCCCTTTAGATTTCCGATCCTTAACATTTTACATTTATCATAATTAAGCTAAAGGCCAGATTGCTGTGAAAATATGTCCAAAAGATTAAGAAGGTTCCGCAAACAATGAGGAAAAATCTTATCTTTGTGAATCAGCCTTTTCTGACATGAACTTCATCAAGAACAAACACAGAACACGCCTCACTGATGCACATCTGCAAGACTCACTCAGAGTTGCAGTGTCAAGTTACACACCAGAGTACAACACACTAGTTAACAGCATGCAATGCCAGGCTTCCCACTAACTGACAAAGAAACAGATAACAGATTTGGTGTCCAGTTCAAAGTGTGACATGATTTAAAAATTTGAGAGTTTACTTTTGTATTTTACATGAGTTATTATTTGTACAAACATGGTGCAAAGTAATTCATGATTTGTTAAAAAATGTTAGTGGCTAGCTAGTTAAAATGGGATATTGTGATTTCACAAGACTGTCTTAGAAGTGATCATTTGAAAATGTTCAATTTGAAAAATGTGCACTTAGAGAAAATATAAAAATAAAGTTTTGCATATTGATATTTATCTGTTTATATATATATTTATTGTGAGAAATCATTAAGATGATCAGTGTTTCCACAAAGATAAATATCATTAATTATTAATAATAACAGAGTTAAAGGTAAATTGAGCAAATTGGCTACTTCTGGCAATTTATTTAAGTGAACTGGTAGCCCTTCGCATTAATCAGTACCCAAGAAGTAGCCCTTGGTTTCAAAAAGGTTGGTGACCCCTGCTTTATATCAACTTGAAGTTGATATAGAGATTTACTGTAAGCGTTAAATAATAAAAAAAATAAATCTGACTTTTTTTTTACATTTTAATGACTGAGACCCTTTATGGTCCCTGGGACCCCTAAAGGTAAAATAAATAAAAAATGCATATATTTTGTTATGGTTTGAAAATGAAAAATATCAAAATGGCCCCCACACGCTTTAATTTTACCGTGTGCGGCCCTCAGTGGAAAAAGTTTGGACACCCCTGGGTTAGAGGGTTAGGGCCAGGGTTAGAGGGTTAGGGTTATAACAAGGCCATGCCGAATAAGGCATTAATAAGTACTTAAAGGCCTACTGAAACCCACTACTACCGACCACGCAGTCTGATAGCTTATATATCGATGATGAAATCTTAACATTGCAACACATGCCAATACGGCCGGGTTAACTTATAAAGTGCAATTTTAAATTTCCCGCTAAACTTCCGGTTGGAAACGTCTATGTATGATGACGTATGCGCGTGACGTCACGACGGCAACGGAAGTATTCGTACCCAATGTGTCACCATACAAACTGCTCTGTTTTCATCGAACAATTCCACAGTATTCTGGACATCTGTGTTGGTGAATCTTTTGCAATTTGTCTAATGAACAATGAAGACTGCAAAGAAGAAAGTTGTAGGTGGGATCGGTGTATTAGCGGCTGGCTGTAGCAACACAACAAGGAGTACTTACTTGGATAGCAGACGCCTAGCCGATGCTAGCCACCAACCGCGCGGATGATCGGGTGAAGTCCTTTGTCGCGCCGTCGATCGCTGGAACGCAGGTGAGCATGGGTGTTGATGAGCAGATGAGGGCTGGCTGGCGTAGGTGGAGCGCTAATGTTTTTATCATAGCTCTGTGAGGTCTGGTTGCTAAGTTGCTAAGTTAGCTTCAGCGTCGTTAGCAACAGCATTGTTAAGCTTTGCCAGGCTGAGAATTATTAACCGTGTAGTTACATGTACATGGTTTAATAGTATTGTTGATATTCTGTCTATCCTTCCAGTCAGGGATTTATTTATTTTGTTTCTATCTGCATTTGAGCCAGATGCTATCACGTTAGCTCAGTAGCTAAAGAGCTTCGCTGATGTATTGTCGTGCAGATAAAAGTCACTGTGAATGTCCATTTCGCGTTCTCGACTCTCATTTTCAAGAGGATATAGTATCGGAGGTGGTTTAAAATACAAATCCGTGATCCACAATAGAAAAAGGAGAGTGTGTGTGGAATCCAATGAGACCTTGTACCTAAGTTACGGTCAGAGCGAAAAAAGATACACCCTGCACCGCCTCTCTAGTTCTTCACTCTAACGTTCCTCATCCACGAATCTTTCATCCTCGCTCAAATTAATGGGGTAATCGTCGCTTTCTCGGTCCGAATCTCTCTCGCTCCATTGTAAACAACGGGGAATTGTGAGGAATACTAGCTCCTGTGACGTCACGCTACTTCCGGTATAGGCAAGGCTTTTTTTAATCAGCGTTTTTATCGTCGTTGTTCTATACTAAATCCTTTCAGCAAAAATATGGCAATATCGCGAAATTATCAAGTATGACACAAAGAATGGATCTGCTATCCCCGTTTAAATAAAAACATTTAATTTCAGTAGGCCTTTAATAGTGACTAGTTAAGAGCCAATATGTTACTAATTTGCATGTTAATAAGCAACTAATTAATGGTGAATATGTTCCCCATACTAAAGTGTTACCATGTTTTATTACTGGTGCACAAAATGAACCGTGCATGAACATCACCTTGTTCAAACAACAAAACCAACACAGTGCATAAACTCACAACAAATGACACACCTGCAAATCAGTCTGACTTCTGCTGTTGCCATACCCGTAATACGCCGATAGGGAGAAGTTTGTATTTACACGATGAGTCCGACTCCCCGAACCCCTAGGGTTGGATCGAACCCAGGTTAAGAACCACTGTCCTAGACCAACAATAGCTCGTTACGTGTCTGCAGTTGTACTTGAGAAATCTGCACCGTAATGCGCGCTCACTGTGCCGGGGATCCTAGTGGTGTGTGGCGGACATGAGCCCCATCAACGGCGTGCTAC